>NW_027052739.1:287793-313803 GCF_011386835.1 Chrysemys picta bellii | reverse complement strand
AGCTCCCCCCACCCCCCGTCTCCCCCACGGAGCACTGCTTTACCACATTATATCTGAATTTGTGTTATATCGGGTCGCATTATATCGGGGTAAAGGTGTATAATACACTCATAATTTCCCATGTCTTGCCATTACAAACAATGGGCTAGATTTAATCCATGATACAACTGTTTAAAGCAATGGAATTATCCCCAGGGAAGAATTTGGTCCATTACCACCAAGGTAGAAAGTATAATTCAAGCAACTTGGCAGTGTGGTAAAGGCCTAATACAGAACAGAGCAATAATGGCCCAGGAAATTACAAATTGTACCTGCCTATACCCATGCATAAAAGATTCTAAGTGTTTTCTATAGTACCCATCACTATAGCATCTATATGCTTTGCATGTAGCAGCCAAGGTACATTTGTGCAAATCTATCTTCATTTGTAAATTGCCAAGTGCTAGCTGATGCTGAGATGCAGGGTGTTTCAGTTCACTTGCACTGCAAGAACTTCAAATGAGTTTCCCATTAATTCAGCACCTTCATTGGCCATCATGGAGTGCATGAACAACCACACAAGCCCCAAAGGGCTGAGGAGACTCTGCAGCTGAACACGGTCAGTCATAGAGCTAGTCTGGGGAAAGCTGGACGTTTTCACAGGTTCTGCCTTTCACTCTGACCATTTCTCTACATACAGAGTCGCCTCTCAGCTATGAACCTTAACAATGTCACAATTAAGGCTCCTTCCGATGTGTTTTCTCAAGCTTCTGCTTGCTAGGAAGCATTCAGAGTCCCTAGAAATAGACATGTCAGTATCTGAGGCATCGTAACAGGATTAGGCCTATCCCATCACGCCCTCCTGCTATCAGACCAAGCTTTGTTCTTGCCAAGTCAGCTCAATCCCTAGGGTTAACGCCATCTGGGCTTTCTCAAGGAATCCAGGAAAGCTGGTTTCAGCAGGGGGGTTGTTGCTTTACTTAAGCCGCCTTAACAAAATATAATCAAACCTTTGCAGATTCTTCCCTCAAAGTCTGTGCAAGCAAAGTAGTCCCTTTCCCAACTCTGTCTTTAACTTCAGTAACAAGACTTTCCATCTCTTACTTCTGAGCCTCAGCAATAAAGGGCTCCAGTCTCCCCTCCTGTCCATTTGTTTTTTCTAGGGCAGTTCCTCTCTGGAATAGATCCAGTAGCCATCCATTGGGAGCCCCACCTCTGGCCTCTCAGCTTTCTGCAGTGTTGCAGTTTCTGGTCACTGTTTCTTGTTGCTCTCTTTTACAAGGATCAGCTAATTAAAGTCCGACTCTTTCTCAGGTGCAGCAGGCAGGGCTAATCAGCCAGCCAGCCAGCTAGCTCCAGGCCTCTGACCTATTCATTTACTGGTATTCTTCCCAAAGGTTCGTGTTTCCAGAGGAAAAGAGGCTGCACTCCCTCAATGTTGGATGGAGCAATCATGAGGGCAAGTGTTATCAGCCCAGAGAATCTGTAGATGAATCTCTGGATGCATCATTCCATGTTATCAGTTGGCACCTATTCCGCCCATGGACAGGGCGAGGGCCCACTAGCGCAGCATTTCTTTGAGATGAACGAATACTGGACATTTGTAAGGCAGCTATCTGGAGCTCCATCTTTATGAAGCATTATGCCCTGACTCAGGCTTCCTCAGCAGATGCGCCAGTGGGGTCCGCAGTGTTACAGTCATCCAAATCAACTGCATCCTCACCACCTTCTATTTGAATGCAGCTTAGCAGTCACCCATGTGTGGAATACACATAGGGACCAGCACTCAAAGAAGAAATGCACTTACCTGTGTGACGGGTTGGGTCACAGAAACCCCTCTGGGAGCTGCCAACCAATGTGCCAAGACTACTTCTATTCCTGTTTTCCCTGTCTTGCTGAGCCAGACACTCCCGTCTGCTCCAACACAGACCCAGGGTCTGAATTACTTGCCCCAAAATTGCAGGTTTACCTGAAAACAGCTCACAGAAGTGTGCTTGTCTTTAGCGCTCAGATGCCCAACTCCCAATGGGGTCTGAACCCAAATAAATCCGTTTTACCCTGTATAAAGCTTATGCAGGGTAAATTCATATATTGTTTGCCCTCTATAACACTGAGAGAGAGAGATGCACAGTGGTTTGCTCCCCCAGGTATTAATACATACTCTGGGTTAATTAATAAGGAAAAAAGTGATTTTATTAAATACAGAAAGTAGGATTTAAGTGGTTCCAAGTAGTAACAGACAGAATAAAGTAAGTTACCAAGCAAAATAAAATAAAATGCGCAAATCTATGTCTAATCAAACTAAATACAGATAATCTCACCCTCAGAGATGCTTCAGTAAGTTTTTTTCCTCAGACTGGACACCTTCCAGGCCTGGGCACAATTCTTTCCCCTGGTACAGCAGTTGTTCCAGCTCAGGTGGTAGCTAGGAGGTTCTTCACGATGGCTCCTCTCCTCTCTTTGTTCTGTTCCACCCCTTTCTGTATCTTTTGCATAAGGTGGAAACCCTTTGTCCCTCTGGGTTTCCACCCCCCCTCACTGGAAAAGCACCAGGTTAAAGATAGATTCCAGTTCAGGGGCCATGATCACGTCACTGCAAGACTTCATTACCCACTTGCCAGCACACAGGTATACAGGAAGACTTACAGGTAAAACAGAACCATCTGCAGACAATGGTCCTGGTTAATGGGAGTCATCAAGATTCCAAACCACCATTAATGGCCCACACTTTGCATAATTACAATAGGCTCTCAGAGTTATATTTTATATTTCTAGTTTTAGATACAAGAGTGGTACATTTATACCAATAGGATGATCACACTCTGTAGATTATAAGCTTTGTAATGATACCTTACAAGAGACCTTTTGCATGAAGCATATCCCAGTTACATTATATTCACTTATTATGTTTTTATAAAACTATTCCAGTTACATTATATTCACTTATGTTTTTATAAAACCATATAGACTGCACAACATCACAATCTGTAACTGGAGGTTCTTTGAGATGTGGAATCCGTGTGTGTTTTCCACTACCCGCTCTCCACCCCCCTCTGCTTCAGATCCTATCTGATTTGTGCTAAGAGAAGGAACTTGAGAGATGTTGGTCCACACCCACCTTTTATGCTCTCAGTTTGGAGTACGAAGAGAGACATTGCACATTTGTAGACCAATGGACATTACTTGCTACAAATTTCCAGTCTCAGGCACATAGAGTGTATGTGTACCCCATGCATGGAATACAGATATCTCAAAGAACCTCCAGGTAAGGTAAGTAACCTCCTGTTATTTTTCCAGTTCAAAATTCCTATCACTACAAATTGGAGATGTTGTCCATCTTGTTGCAATATTTAATGATGTCAGAAATGCAATATTTTGAGATGTAAGCAATTAAAGACTTGAGGCTGAAGAAAAAACTTTTTAAGGATCAATTCTGCCACCCTTTCTCACATTTCAGACCCTATTCTGCAAGTAGTCCGGTTGCTATCAAAAGGACTTTTCATGGAGTAAGGGTACTATTCAGTGTGACTGCTATAACCGCTGCTTATTCCACTTGTTGTCTCACTTCCTTGTGCTCCTGTCTGTCTTTCTCCACAAGTTTTTCCTCCTCTGAAACATAGTGTAAGCTCCTCTAGGCTGGAACTGTTTTCTTGGTATAAGTTTGTACAGCACCTAGTACAATGGGGACTCTGGCCTCTAGGTGCTACCACAATACAAATAATAAATATATGTGAGGGTGGAATCCTAAGTTATGTGGAAACCCTGCATTTTGGGTTTGTACCTCAGGCTGATAATGTTAGTTATCTTGTAAAAATATGGATAAAATTATGACCGGTGAGTTGCGTGTTTACTGAACAGCGAAGAAGTTGGGGTAGGGGGACAACTCCCCACTAAGCTCACTTTCTCAGTTCTTTTTCTCCTTGGAGCATGCAGTGCCTATTGTGTCAAAAGTCTGGCAGGGGTTTTTTATATTGAATATAGCCCACAAGAGCATGAGCTGTTTACAGTCTCCTGAACAAATTAATTCTTAGTCACTGTGATCAAAGCTAATTTTCTGAACATGACAGAACTGAAGCACTTTGTGCCTGGAGGACAGTCACTGACCCAGCCAATATGCTTCTTATTTTGCTACATTTTGAAATCTTACTTAGGTTGAATAGAAGGTTTTTGCAACAGATGTTATCCATACTCAGGCCACTTACCCAGCTTCTGATAAGCTTATCAATTAGCTTTATTGCCCACTGTTTTTTTCCATCCACACATGCCTTGTCATTTTTATTCCATGTTATAAATGGTTACTATTTGTGGGTGGTGATGGTCTAACATGCTGAAGTCACTCGACAGTGACCTCTGTCACATGACAGCAACATACCCTTTTGAAATGCCAATCCGTGCTATGTTACTGGGTCCAGGAAATAAAGATCAGTCTCTAATCAGTACACCAGTGTGTTACCTAACTTAACAGTGCTCACCCACACAAACAGAGGCAGTGGCTGGGAAACTGAAACTGCCTGTTTAAGCTGTGCTGGAGACTGTACAGTGGGGCAGGGATGGAGAAGAGGAGGCGTCATTACTGGACCAGAAGCCTGATTGACATGGCAGGGCAATGACCTGCAGGCTTAGGATAGCGGAGAGACTGCCCAGATGTGCCCTGAGATGGAAGAGGCAATGTTTGGACCAAGAGAGCTGGGTGCAGGGAGCAGGAGGGAAGCAGATAGGATCCCAAGAGTCTACTCCAGAGAAGATTGAGTGCCAGCCTCTCCCACTAGGTCTCCCCTCACCAGAAACCAGGGGTTGCCCAGGACCACCAGAGGCTCACTCCATCTGGAAAAGAGACCTGTCAGTTTCTTACACAAGAACCCCCCATTGGTGCACCAACCCCACTAACCAGCTACAGCCTGTGGGGAGACTTTGGGCTGACCCTTTTTATTTCTGGACTCAGCGTGCAGGATTTGGATTATTTGAGGGAGGGAATGTTTAACTATTGCTTTGTGATGGGCTAATCGTTCAGTTCTTTGTTACCCTTTATTTTCTAGGGCTGGATAAAATGAAAAATTGTCACTTCTTCTTTTCAAATGGCAAATAGGGGGGTTTGGCCAAAAACTGTTGAGTTTTCAGCTGCAAACTGCTGACATGTTTTGCTGAGAGTTTTGACCAAAACTTTTTTTTTTTTTTGGTTTGTTTTCATCAAACATGCTCTGTGGAGAAAGAAAACATTTTCCAAACAGCTCCAGTAAGTTCCTTTTCTCCCTGGTTTGGTACTGGGCTTTCATGCTGAGATGGTCCTAGTCTCCTGTGGGATCTGCCAGGTTAGGATAGGCTCCAAAACCTTCTTCCACAGGGAGGTAAATCCTCTCCCTCTCCCCAGATCACAACCAAGTCATACAAGAGACTCTCTGTACCCTTTGGGTGGTCTAGAGTTCACTTCATTGCCCTTCTCCAGTGCCTAAGAAAACCCAACCCCTATAGAAAAGTAGCTGGAGACCCAGAATTCAGTCTCTAAGGATTTTCAGGAAGGATTGCACAGGGTCAACCTCCCCACATTCAAGTCCCAAAAGGAACTAAAGAAATGAACTTAATGAAATAACTTTATAAAATCTTATGACAAATGTAAATAATTTTTACAACATACCATGGCTATTTTATAATCCACAGACATTCTCTTCACAATTATATATAAACATAAAGAAAGAAAACAAATCAAATCTGAACAGTTTAGTCCCCACAGAAACAGAGTGAGAAGAAACTGAGCCCCAAAAGCTTAGGTTGAGTTCACCTGAGTCTGATCACCAAATCTATACAGTCTGCTGAGTCAAAAGCAACATCTTCCCTTCACTTGCTTGTAGGAATCTTCAGCTGGAATCCACGCAGACTCTTCCTGTTCCACTGCTGAGATCACTGCTAGCCAGCCAGCTAACTGATTAACCAACCGCTCAGTAAAGTGTATAGATTTTTAAAAAATCCTTGTTACAAGAAAATACAAAACGGAGAATAGCAAAACAGAAATGACTCTTTCCCCATTATCACTGTTAGTTGGTGAATTGCACTAGTTGAGACAATTTAACTAAAACAGTGTGGCTAAAAGTATACAATTAAAATAGAAAACAATATTTTTTCCTCCCAATTTCCCCTGCCTATAATGAACATTGCCCATAGTTCCCTGTTGGAGGGTTAATATCCCTAACCTGCTGCAAGATGCATCAAATTAGAGACACCAGCCTGCTTTCTGCTCCTGGGCTCAGCTTCTCCCAGCTCACACAGGGCACATGGTAGGGTTACCATACGTCCTCTTTTTCCTGGACATGTCCGGCTTTTCGGCACTCAGACCCCGTCCGGGGGGAATTGCCAAAAAGCCGAACATGTCCGGGAAAATGCCAGCCAGGCACTTCCCCTCCCGTGGCTGCTCTGCTCCTCCCCTGACTCTTCGGCTCTGTTTAAGAGCCGAGCTGCCCGAGCGCTATGGGCTTCAGGCAGCCCCCTTGCCTCCCGACCCCAGCCGCCGACCGGGCACTTCCCCTCCCGGGCTCCGGCGGCGCAGGGTCCGGAGGCATGGGGGCTGCCCGAAGCCGGTAGCGCTGGGGCAGCTCGGCTCTTAAACAGAGCTGAAGAGTCAGGGGAGGAGCAGAGCCTCCGGCCGCGGCGACTCTGCTCCTCCCCGACTCTTCGGCTCTGTTTAAGAGCCGAGCGCTACCGACTTCGGGCAGCCCCCATGCCTCTGGACCCTGCGCCGCTGGAGCCCGGGAGGGGAAGTGCCCGGCTGGGGGCTCAGGGTCCGGAGGCAAGGGGGCTGCCCGAAACCCAAGCGCTACCGGCTTCACGGTTTGCCGGGCAGCCTCCAGACCCTGCGCCCCCGGCTGGGCACTTCCCCTCCCGGGCTCCAGTTGCGCTGGGGAAGCACCGGCCGGGGGCGCAGGGTCTGGGGGCTGCCCGGCAAACCATGAAGCCGGTAGTGCTGGGGCAGCCCTTTCCGCATGGCTGGGAGTGGGAGGGAGGAGGGGTGGAGTTAGGGTGGGGAAGGGGCGGAGTTGGGGGCGGGGCTGGGGTGGGGAAATGGGCGGGGCCAGGGCCCGTGGAGGGTCCTCTTTTTTTATTTGTTAGATATGGTAACCCTAGCACATGGCCCTCTGCAAAGCAGCTGGCCTGACTGCTTGCCTTCATGTAGCCTGACCCCAGCACCAGGGCACGTGTTGGAGCAGACCCAAAACTACCATACCCAATTCCAGAAGCTTCTGGCTGTGGAGTGCTAAATCTGTCTAGTAACAATGACCCAGACACAATGCACTCCTTCCCCCTCTCCCTCATGGGTCTCTTAAAGAGATATCTCCCCATTAGGCACCTGGGTTACATCTCCATGAGGAAATTCCTCACAGACTTTCTCCCCAGAACTCCCTTTTCATCCAGGAGCAGACTGTTTGGGCCTAGACTAGGAGTCTAACATTTCATGTCATTTAGAACCAGTTGTTTTTCTGCCACCACATCAGGATCCGGAGGCCCTGCTTATTTGCTGACGAACAGGGAGTTCATTCCGCACATGCTGCTCGCACGGTTGCACAGGGCGTGGCACTGAGGCCTCAAGGCCCAGTCAGGCCCGTGGGGGGCGTACAGGACGCTACCACAACAGCCATCCGAGTGCTGGGGGAGAGAACGCAGCGCTAGTTACCACTAGGCTGGATGCCACTGCAAGGTGAGGTTCTTGAGTTTGATTTTGTTTCTCTTGTAACCAATATTCCCTACAACCCTCTGATTGAAACCTTGAGAAAGGAGCCTCCTGACGGACCCATTTCACTCTTGAACCAGTTATTCTTCCTCAGTCCCTCCAGCTTAGTGCCCTGTTTGACAGAGCCATTGCTGAACACACAGGGAAGTACTGGGTTACTTTCTAACAATGCATAGTGTCCCTTAATCAGGGGAAGAGTAACCCTCCTGGCCGACTCTAATAGAGCCCTTGGTAACAGAGCAGTTTGCTCCTGGATTTGAATGGTAGTTTCTGCTTCTTTGTCATGAGTGAAAAGCTTTCACGAGCAAATTCCTCACATCAGGTTTCACACCTGAAAACAGACCCATTTGCATTGTGCACAAAAGGATTGTAATTTGTTAAAGTGCTGTAGCGCCAAGGAATTGCTAGGAAGGGAGAAGGGAAGATGTAAATTAGCCTTGTTTGTCACATTCTGCACATCTTGAGAGCTTTAACACTAAATAAAAATGAAAAGCAATTGCACTTGAAGTGTACCATATGGTGTGTCATTAACTGTACTAGTATTAGTCACTTTAATATGCCTGCCCTGAAGTTTGCTTTTTCTGAAATGTGATTTTTGCATTGACTGCAGTAAGAACCCATTGTACTCTGGCTTTTCCTTTTGGCTTTTAATTGCAAAACTTTACTCTTTATTACTTGTTGCACCTTGATGTCCCTTTCCAGGTTGGGGTGTCCATCTCCTCCATGTTGTAGGCACTGTACAAACACCTAGCAAGCGACAATATCTGCCCTAAAGAGCTTAAAATCTAAGTGTAGTAATTATATGGCTGGAACAGTCAATTCAGTACTTAATTAATAACAGCATTGTCAAAGAAGATGTGTTGGAAAGACAAAGTCTTTCTGGCACAAGAATATAGTGATTGCCAGTGATTATAATATATAATAGATTTTCCTCATGGGTGACAGTATGACCAATCATGAATATGGTACATGTTTAAAGAAAATGAGAGAATATTTTTAGCATAAAACAATTTCTCTATCTTAAATCTTTGGTACTTCTTCATTATCTTCTCTTGATGTATTTTAAAGTTCTGCTGAAGTTTTCTTCTCCTTAACACTTCCTCTCTTGCAATTTTATGACTTGATTTGATTTCTGCTCCCGCCACGTAAACTGTGATTTACAAGAGTATCAGTAATTGACCTTTTTTGGTGTACAGCAACAAGAGATGTGAAGACATGAATAGCAGCAGCCTGACACAAATCAGTGAGTTACAACCCTGCAATGAAACATTCGTTTGTTATCCCTGACTTCAATAAGCCACAAACATAATCAGAATCACTGGTTACCAGGGAGGTTAGTTTTTTGTTAAAGTAAACAAACACAAGTAGTAATCAGCACAGTGGCACCATGCCCTATTGTTACAGGGTATTTATACAGGCTAAAAAGCAGAAAATGTGTAATTCCAGCTATTATCAACGATGTTGGTAAAATGTTAAGTGACGAACTCTTGAGTGCAAACAAGTATGGTACAAACCTCTCAGTCTGACCCAGTGCTGGTAAGAAATCGTTGTGGAGGCTGGAGGAGCATATGGGTTCAAATATACACACCGGGTCCCCCTCCCCACTTCAAAATTCCTACATCCAGAACTACCACCACAGCAGTCTGTAGGGTTTGGTTGAAAGCAGCTATCGTTTTAGAGCATTACAATTCTGACAAAGCCCTGGCTGGGATGATTTAGTTGAGAATTGGTCCTGCTTTGAGCAGGGGGTTGTATTAGATGACCTCCTGAGGTCCCTTCCAACCCTGATATTCTATGATTCTATGACTGAACTGCAAGCTTGCTATCACAGGCTATCCGTATCGCTTTGTGTCATGAAAGGTTACAACACAGTAGTCGTGGCAAGCTGTAACAGATTAGCCCTTCAGAGGCAGTGTGTGTTGCTCAGGTAAAAAGATGTGTTAAAGCCAGATGTTGCCATATGTCTTGTTGTTGAATCTGTGAGCTTGAACTCTTGTAATCACTCCATTAACACCTATCTTCCTTTCCCTGCTTCCATGGATCTTGTAAACAGTTATCACTATACAACATTTTGTATTTAAAAAATTAGAAATCATGGTCATAGAAGGTGGAAACAGGCTATGTCACGTATACTGCAAATAGGCGCAGCCAAGTTTAGTGTTGATGGACACTAGTGGTTTTTAAGATTATTATAAAACATTTATATTCTGGTATCACCCAAAACCCTCAGTTGGGTTTGGGGTTTCATTGTACCGGTTTCTCTATAAATACACATAAGACGGTCTCTGCCTTCGAGGGTTTACAGTCTAAAAAGAGACGACAGCAGCAAGGCTGGGGACAGGTTTATGATGCAAAGGCAAGCAAATATGGTGATGAGTGTTTGTTAGTTACATGCCTTATTGCTGGGGTATTTTTGTTTTTAAATAACAACTCTGTGAGTTCCAACTATTCTGTTCATTTCAGAAAGACCACTGCACAATCATCAATTGCTCATACAGTTGGGGTTTTCAGAATATGTCAGATGAGAGACTGTTCAATACTCTTCTTTCATCCCAATTTCTCCATTGTATTTCTCAGTCCTATAGTCTCCCCTCCACCTCCTCAAAGCAGTAGCAGCCATCACACTGGATTAGGGAGCTCCACCCAGGGAACTTGTAGAGCAGTAGCAGCCATCACACTGGATTAGGGAGCTCCACCCAGGGAACTTTTCTGATAACATGACACTTTAGCACACTACAATTCCAGATTTCTTGGGCCAGATCCTTTGCTTGCGAAAGTCAGCATAATTTTATTGACCTCAGTGGAGAGACAGCCATTAATACTAGCCAAGGATTTGTTTCCTTGTATCTCACCAGGAAACAGCTATTTTGTCTCAAATATCTCCTCTCCTGGCTGATGGAGGTGGTTATTGCTAGCCTTGACGTGGCAGCACAGCTCATCAATTCAGTGTAACACAGTAGCTGTCCATAAGCTATTCCCAAAGAACAGGCATGGAGGGGATCTCAGAACTTTCCTTTTAAAACAACAAGAGCATTTCTTTAAGGAGTTGTTAAGATGTGCTTATTTTAAAGATTGCTAGCTAATAGATGAAGCTAATGTAGCATTTTGCACAGCAGTGGTGCTGCTGCAGCTGCAATTCGGGTAACCGTGAATTGGCCAGAGTCGGGACATTCACTTCCTGTCCCATGAGGCCGGAAAAAGAAGCCCATAGATAGGAAACGAATTCAATCTGCATACTGCACTTCTTCCCACTGCACCACAGACCAGCAATGCAATTTGCTAATGAGTCACATTGAAGAACACTAGAACAGTAACAATAGCCCAGGAGTTGGTGGACGCTGACCTCTCTCTCATGTGACAAGGGTGTAGGCTCTGCAGCTCCAACCATGGAGCCAGAAACTAGAGATCTGGCACTTTCCAAGCCCAGCACTCCTCTGTATGATATCTGTACAAGGAAGCAAAGAGAATACAACCTCTAACTGTCTCTTGGCTCTAAAAGATACAGGATGCTGGCAAGGGTTTTGCCTTGTGGAGCCAGAAGGCTGTGCTGAAAGTACATAAGAGGGTGTCTGTGTGGAAAAGCTTCTTACGCTTCTGCTACATGCTGGTTTCCACAGATACGGGCAGTTGGGTTTTTCTGAGTGATTCGGGGTAGTTAGCAACTATGGCTAAACCTAAGTGTGACTGACTGACACATTGTCCGTTTCTTAGAACTCAGCACCTAGTTTCAAGGAAAGTCTAAAAGAGTAGCAAACCACAGCTAGCACCACAGCCTCAGTCATCAAATGAAGAGATAGCGTGACAGTCTCAGATGATAAGTTAGTGACCTTGGATCCAATTTTGCTGTGAATGTTAAATTGGCTGACCAAAGAGGTAAAGTAATATTCCTATCCTGAGCCAGATGTGCAGCTGGAGTAAATCTGCATAGCTCCTTTGACTTCACTGGAGGAATGCTGAGTTACACCAGCTGAGCTGGCTCCCGTCTCAGTCCCTCTCCCCTACTTTCTGTTTCCAGTGTGGTTTACGCGTATTGTTAAGAATATTGTTACTGATTAAGGGTCGGATCCTGGTGCTATTGAAGGTAATGGGAGTTTTACAACTGACGTCAGAGTGAACAGTCACCAGGCAAATATAGCTTAATGTTATTTAATGAGTATTAATGTATTTATTTTTCAATGGGGAGACTTTATATTTATTGTATTTTGTCACTTGCTGGCAAAACATTAAAACATTGTCCGTGGAACTGAACTCCAAGAGGCAGGTAATCCAAATCCTCTTCCCTTCAGCCTTTCCATCACCTAGGCACCTCTTCCCCTCAGCCTTTCCATCACCTGGGCACCTCTTCCCCTCAGCCTTTCCATCACCTGGGAACCTTTTTTTTCCTTTATATTTTTACCAACATCCATAATCCCTTGCTGATCTATCCCTGGTTTCTGGATGTTGCTGTTCAGTACCACATGTGACCAGAGGTCCATATCCCAGGCAGGAGGCAATAAAGAGAGTTAAAAAATTCTTTGAGTGCTGAGCTCTATTCTCCACTCTCTTCCGCTAAACCCAGCCTTCCCTTTTACAGGCCTCATCTGCAGCAGTGAAAGGAGCGTGAGTGCCCACAATAGAGCCTTTGGAAAGCTAAGTGTACCAAATCCCATTAATAAGTATCCTGTCCTGAAAGGGCACTCAACCCCCACCAGCTCTGCCCTGCAGTATGAAACTGACTGACTAAAAACAGAATACAGCTGTACTCACCAAAGGAGTGTGACCTGCATCAACATTAAGAAAGGATTTGTGGCTCATAGAGGGAGGCTTAGAGCAAGCTTTTTAAAAAATGGGTTTTGATCAATAAACAAGGGTTTAAACAGGAAGCTGAACATAGAATTAAAATGTTGGTATGCAGCCATGATTATAGCACTATAGTTGATATTATGTTCAGAGTTCTATTGGAAGCCTTATTTTAGATACTTCCACACTCTCTCAAACACTCTACCTTTGGGTCTGAACCAGTGAATTCTCTGTGTAATATAGGTTAGAAATGATTTTTTCCTCCAAAAGTTTAGTAACTCTAGGACACCATTTTTGCATTTAAAAAAATAAAAGTATTATTTAAAACTTTGACGTATTGTGATTTTGTGGCCTCTGATTTCTCAGCTAAAAATGAAGGTAAATCCATCCAAAGTATTAAAGGTGTGAGAAAAGAGAAGTTGATCCCTGCACACTACTAAAAAGTGAGTATCAAGTAATATTTTAAAGGACTTACTCGAATCTAGACACATTAAAATAGACTTACAAACGTCTCACATAGTGAATTTAAATGCACATAACCGAGAATTGCATTCATTATGTTAGGGATTAATGAGGAGGCTGTTTATGAAGTAACAGATTTATTACATGTTTGTTAGGAGTAACTCATTCTTCCGATGAGCCTGAAAATAAGAAAAATATTAGTCTGCCTCCAGATGCTTATGTCTCTCTATTCAATAATTTTTTAGGAAGGTAGATAAGGGAAGGAGCAAAGATTAACTCATGATTACCAAAGTAGTTGTAAAACTGTCATAAATTTTCTGGCAATACTTAGACCCTAGTAGCAAATTCAGCAGGGACCCGTGCCTGGTGAAGTTAACAGCAAAGCTGTTATATGTTTCCTTAGCTGAGATACTACTGTGTGCAAATGTCAACATTTTTTTCTTATGGCAATTCACTGTAGTTTTATCATGCAAAAATTTAACAAATACGGTATTGTAACTTACTATATTTAAGGGTTTAAAGTCTCATATGTTGAAAAGTTTTAAATTCCCTCCCTATTCCTTCCTCCCTGCCACCGTCCCTAACCTTTGCCATCTTTTTCCTCCATGTCACTTCTCTTCCTGACCCACAAACCACTGTTAGCTAACTGGCAATAGTGGATTTCAGAAGAGAACCTGCTGCTCCCACCTCACTCAGAGTGTTGGGTGGCAGGGCTTCAAACAACAAACAGCAAGAGTAGGAGCTCACTGTCCTTTGATGGATACTGCTACCAGACAGGTTTGCAGAGTGAGGCAGGTCCAGTGGTTAGGATGCCGGCCTGAGACATGGGAGGCCCAGATTCAATTCACTGGTCTGCCACAGACTTCCTGTGTGACCTTGGCCAAGTCATTTTAGGGCCAAATTTTTAAAGGTATTTAGTTACCTAAAGATGCAGATGGACACTTAGTGGGATTTTTAAATATGCCTAAATAGGATCAATGGGAATTAGTTGCCTAACTGGCTTAGGTGCTTTTGAAAACTCCACAAGGCTCCTATCCGCATCTTTAGGTGACTACTTATGTATCTCAGCTCCCCATCTATAAAATGAGGATTATAGCACTTCTGTACAACACAGGGGTGTTGTGAGGATAAATACATTAAAAATTTCAAGGTGCTCTGATACTGTGGTAATGGGAGCCATATAAATACATTATATAGATTTTTGTGGCCTACTGGACCACAAATTAGCAAGGAAAGAGAAGAGTCCAGGGAAGGGGCATGATTTAAGGCAATGTAAATTTACCCGCATTGTAACGTGCTTGTCTGATACAGCTACTGACTTCGTTGTACAGCTGCAAAAATTTGGCTGTCACAGACATACCTGCTACTCCCTTTTGTTTATAGTGTCCAAGTATCAAATAAACACTAATAGTACCAGCGCCAGTCATTTCAAAAGGAGTTTGTTCGCTAATATACTATTGTAGCTTTCTACAGAAAAGGCTTGGTTGGCTTTATATCTTCTTTGTGGAACGATCCAGTGCAGACAAAAAACGTTTCCAGTAAACCTGTGTAAGATGCACCAATTATGAAAGAATGTCTCCAAACACAATCTCTCTCCATCATGAAGGAATGGGAGAATCTAAGGGAAGTTTCTTTAACAGCTTCTGTCAAAAAGACCCAACAAAGTGCAATCCAGAGCCTTAGAATTCCACCTGTTCTGCAAAATGTGAGAGGTAGGTGGGCTGTTAGCTTTTTAAATAAAGGAACTCCGTGTTATCCAATAGAAGCCACCCTCCTGAGCAGGAAATTCCTGCAGAACGATTGATTTTTAAGTAGCTAGGACTATAACAAGTCTATTCTGTGGATTATTAATATCTATTTCCCTTCAGTTATTTCTACAGAGCACAGTAAACACAGTTCAATCACAGTGGTAGATTTAAAGACTGGATGGAACAAATATACCAAAGCGGTGGTGGGGGGGGGGGAATGAAGCTGAAATCAAGATGTCGTGGTTATAAAAAGCCTGAGAAAGACTATTTGTGAACTGATAGCCTGTGTGATGGTTTTGTGTAAATATCCTTGGATTGTTGGGGTTTAATTTTGTATATGGATAATGCAGTGTGGCCTTTTATGCAGCTACAGGGACTTCTCAGAGAAGGCTGACATGAGCCCAGATCAAATATTATTTTACTGTCAATATTTCTCAAGCCATTTGTTTGTAAATAAATGCTTAACTTGTTTACTGTTGTTAGGACTTTTTTCATTTTTTTTTTAAATAATGCACTTCCAATGTTTACTTAGTCTTAAAAGGAATGTTGGCAGATACCAGTTAAAATGACTGGGAAACTGAAAGGAATATTCCATAGGTTATAAGGAACTAGTTTTCAAAAGTTCACTACTCCCACACTGTTGATTTAATACAATCTGTTTTATAGGGCACACCATAAACACATTCTGGTAGATACATAGCAATCCTGAGCTGGCATTGTATCTAGCTATCTATTGTAGTGTCTTATACTTTGACCCATCACTGTCGTATCTGAGTGTCTTCCATGTAAAATGGATTAGCAATAACAAAGTCCCTAGTGAACTTCATGGAGTTTCTGGCATTGGAAAAGTCAGCTGGCTTTTTTTGTTTGCTTGATTTGTTTGATAGCTTCAGTTCTCTTACAAGGAGTTACGCTAATTTTTTTTTGGGGGGGGGGGAGCGAAGGAGGTTAAGGTGGTGTCAAGGTTTTGTCATTGTTGGCCTGGCAAAAAGCCCATTTTGAAGAGGAGGTCTTTGTGGCATTAGATTGTAAACTCTTCGGGACACAGACTGTCTTTTTGCTCTGTCTATGCAACCCTTAGCATACGAGGTCCTGGTCAATGATTGGAGCTCCTAGACATGACAGTAACACAAATAATTTCCTAAAGAAGAATATGCCTCCTCTGTGGAAGTTCATTCCATAGCCAAATGAAGAAAACATGGAAGGGCACCCACAGGTACTCTTGAGTATTCCTTAAAATATTTATTGAGGTTTTTTTGTTACAATATACCTGAATTCAGGAACTACACTATAAATTCCTGGCCTTTAAGATACTTTTGCAATTTAAAAAAAGGAGGGATTTTTTTTTATTTTATTTTTTTTATTTTTCTAAATCCTCATCAGGAAAGAATGTCTTTGATGCTATTATATCTTTGTGACATTTGGGAACAAATCTAGACTCAATAGGAAAGGTCTGTCAAGCAAACCCAGATTTTTTCACCTCTCCTGGTGCTATGGGTATGTCAAAGGTATGCAGTACTATTAGTGTATATAGTTTACTTATTACTTTGAGTATAAGTATACTCATAAGTATGTTGGATAATTTACCAAATGGAACTATGTTGCTAACACATTGACCATGATTCCCAATTAAAATACTGAAAAGTACAAAAAAATTTAATACATCCTTAAAAAAGCATATTAATAAAAGCACATACATGTCTTGGAAGGAAATCCTTCTCAGCCAATCAGACATCAAGAAATTAGATGGGGGATGTGAGCCAAAAAATTCACATCCTCTTCTACTTTTCCCAAACTTGCGTTTTTATACCAAATGGGTGACAAAGTGCATGCTGACTGCGTGTATGTCCGAGGCAGGTCTCACCACAAGTAGCAGAAGCATTTTGGGGACATGCAGGGTTATAACACAGTCAGCATGCACTTCATGTTCTGTATGCTGTACATCTCTGATTCAATCACGTTGACTCCAACAGCCTGCCAGCAGTTATCACAGGCACACTTTTGTCTGTGCCAGACTTGGTGAATGTTAGCGGGTGACCCCAACACACCTGCAGTCCTGAACTTCCCCAGATCTGTGTACTCTGAAATGTCCAGCCCTCTAGTGCAGCATTCAGAGGAACAATACAGGTCATTTGTTCCTTTAAAGAGGAAAACCCAACACCTTGCTACATTAACTGGAGTTAAAATTCACTTTAAATCAATCACTGCACTGTTTATTTAGATTAATGGTAAAACAAGTTTATTAATAAAAGAAGACAGGATTTGAAGTGGATTCAAGTATAAGAGATACCTGAATAAACTGTTCTTTGTTGGGTATTCTTCAAAAGAATCCACTTTAAAGATGCACTGGACTGTAAAAGAACTTGGGGTTATCGCTTTCACTTGAAAAGACCAAGGCACCAGCACCTTTGGGGCTCTGGAAGCCATCCTAACCAAGGACGGATCAGACACCATCTTGCTTGAAGACTGTGGGTGAGAAAAAACATCTTAAACAAAGCCTTGAACCAAAACTTGCTAGATTAAGCTTTAGATTTTTGGATGGATTTTCACTTTTATTTGCTTGTTAAGTATTTCTAACTTTCTTATTCTTGAATTCACTTAAAATCCTATCTTCTTTTGTTGATAAACATGTTTTATTTTAATCTAAGCGAATCCAGTGCTACATTTAAACGGAACGGTTTGGTAACTCCAGTTAAAGTAACGAAGTTTGACTCCTTACAGGGGCAGTGGACCCTAATATTTGAACTGTCCAGGAGAGGGCTAGACAGTACAGAACACATGTTTTGGGAAAATTCAGGAGTGGGAGTGTGTCGATGTCACCCTATAAGTGGTAGCCAAGGCTGGAGGAAGCCACAGTGGAGCTGTAGACAGGCTGCTGGGATCAAAGCTGCTGAACCAGGGCTGTCTACCACATAAACACAGAGTGTGAGCTGCATGCTGGTAGGCTGGTTGTGAGCAGCCCAGGTTGGGAGCTACAACACCAAAGCATTATGAGGCAGGTGGGGATACAACGCCTCATGGGGTCTCGATTGCACCCCAGAATGTGACATCTGGTTTACACATATTTTAGCCCTAATTCCAGGAGATGTTCATAACTCTTAATACCCACTGCATACATGCATCACACAAGAATATTAATGATTAGTGAGTTATTAGTAAGGCTAAGATTTGTTACGGGTATTTTTGGTAAAAGACATGGACAGGTCATGGACAATAAATAAAAATTATGGCCCGTGACCTGGCCATGATTTTTACCAAACCAGACCCCTAACTAAAACTGTACTTCTGGGGTCCTGTTGCTCAGGGGGATCCCTGCTGAGGTGGGCCCTACTCCAATGCTGGGGGTTGACTGCCCCCTGGCCGCTGCTCCCAGGGACAGCTTTCTGGATGGCCTCTGGGTGCCCCAGGACCACCGCAGCTCGGGCAGTCCCCAGAGCCGAGCACTCCGGAACTGCTGCTGTTCCTGCGGTCCCCGGAGCCAGCTGCCTGGGGCCAACTGAGCAGCAGCCATTGTGGCTGGCCCCGGGACAGCCCCAGGAACCGCTGCTCACACGTTCCCCGGTGCTGCCCCCAGGACTGCTACTCGGGTGGTCTGTCAGACCAGCCGCAGTGGCCACTGCTCAGGTGGTCGCAGGAGCCAGCTGCCCGGGGCTTCCTGAGCAGCGGCTGGCCCTGGGTCGCTCCAGCTGCAGCAAGTGCAGTTGGCCATGGGGTGCCCGAGCAGCTGGCCCTCTGGAGGCCCTGAAGTCAGCTGCAGCAGCCGCTGCAGAAGTCACGGAAAGTCATGGAATCCGAGTCTTCCTCAGCCTTAGTGAAAGAATCGCAACCTTAGTTATTCATTTTCAAATGATACCTTACAAGGCATATTTTGTACAAAGATTATTCCAGTAGCGTGTCAGGTGTGAGTACAGAGGTGCTTACTATCAGACAAGCAGGCTTATTTGTGCTATATTACTCGGTGTCAGCAGCTCTTGTCTGAACTGACAACTCACTACACCCAACTCACTAATGTCATAACCTGTATTTAAAAGGCATCATGTAAGATATCAATGGAAAGCTAATATCATGCTGATCATTAATATTATTGTGTGGTGTCTGTATGGAGGACCAATTCAATTTTACTAACATTGGAAAGCATGTTATCAAAGTGTGTCTGCCAGACGGGGCTAAAGTTATCCCTCTCTAGACAAAGGAGTCCGGTGGCACCTTAAAGACTAACATCTGAAGAAGTGGGGTTTTTTACCCCCGAAAGCTTATGCCCAAATAAATCTGTTAATCTTTAAGGTACCACCGGGCTCCTCATTGTTTTTGTGGATACAGACTAACATGGCTACCCTCTGATACTAGACAAAGGAGAGTGGTTCTGCAACCTTGAAGGTGCATTTTGGCAATGAGAATGCAATTTATATGGAAGGTAAACAGGGTCATCAAGCTAACAAGGGGAGGAGGTAGCCCTTCAGCATCACAGCACAGGGAGGAAATTGCAGGAAAGAGCATAATTTGCATTTTTGCAAACACAGCGGGGAAAGAAACCAGCATTGAGCTTCTTTCATCACCAGACTCCATGTTGCCTTCCTCACAGCCTGAATGAACTTTGCGGGGGGGGGGGGGGGGGGGAGGGTTAGCCTTCAGAAGAATCCATTTCAAAGGTTGACTGGACTATAATAGAAAAGAGTGAAGAACTTCAAGTTATCTTTCACCTAAGAATACAAAGGAATCAATCACTTCAGACTTTGTGGGAGATCCTGACCAGAGATGTGGTTGGTCATCTAGCTGGAAAGTAATATGATGAAAACCTTAATTTGAACCAAAACTGTAGTTTTGTTAAGTTTTAGTCTCTAAAAAGTGTAGTTCACTTTTATTTGCTTGTAACCATTTCTACCTCTATCCTTTATACTTGAACCCACGTAAAATCCTGTCTCCTTTTGTTAGTAAACTTGTTTTACTTTCAAGCTAAGCCAACCCAGACCTGTGTTTGATTTAAAGTGAATGTTAACACCAATTAATGTGGCAAGCTGTTAGTTTTTGTCTCTTTCAAGGAGCAAGCAAACCTTTATTATTTCTCTGAGTGCTTCAGGAGAGGGTTGGACATGTCAGAGCCCATGATTTTGGGAAAATTTAAGACTGGGTGTGTGTTGGGGTCACTATGCCAAGTGAAGCCTGAGGGTGGCCGGGGTGTAAGAAGCAGGCTGCTGGAATCGGAATTGCTGAGTCATAACTACTTAACTCACAGACACTCAGTGCAGGCTGGTATGCTGGCTGGGAGCGTCCAGAGGAGAACCACAGCAGCAGAGCCATTTGGAGTTACAGGGCAGACACAGTGCCTCACTGGTCTGGATTTCACACCACAATGTGACAGTAGAACGTAACATACATGGAGCACATTATTTATTACATACTGCTCCATGGTCTGCACTGGTTTTGTTTGTTTCAAGGTGCACTTCAAAGTGCTGGTCTTGATTTATAAAGCTATATTTGGTTTAGGTCCTGGCTGTCTTAGAGAAAACCTTGCTCTCCATGTGCTATCCTGGTGGTCATGATCATCTAAGGCACATGAGATAACAGGCCCCAGATTGAAAGGTCTAGGATCTGGCAATATGGTAGCTTAGGTAAGGGCACTTTGAGTCTGCAATCCTCTTTTCCCAGCTTACTCAGCAATACCTGAATTGTTGATTTTATTTTATTATTTATTTCTGGCATGTTGCAAGTCCTATGTATTTAGTCTGGCTTTTTTGAGTGGGTTATTTAGGCAAGTTTGGAAAAAGTCATTTTTGGAAAAATGTATATTTTTTTGTTAGTAAATGTATTAATATACAGGCACCAAGTGAGTGCTGAAAGTAGCCATTGAAAGATTCCAGAACAATAAATCGCCAGGTGAAGATCAAATCACTGCAGAACTGCTTAAAGTAAGTGGAGAGGACAACATTAAAATCCTGCTTCGCCGCTTCAGTTTGGTATAGGAGAAAGAATACACCTCAGAAGAATAGAAAAGAGGGATCATAATCAAACTCCCCAGAAAAAGAGAATTGAGTGATTGTAACTGCTGTAGTCTCAGGGAAAGTCTTCTGTGCAATCATAGGCTAGGTCTACACTAAGGGGGGGGAGTCGATTTAAGATACGCAAATTCAGCTACGCGATTAGTGTAGCTGAATTTGATGTATCCTATTTGACTTACCCCGCTGTGAGGACGGCGGCAAATCAACCGCCGCAGCTCCCCCATCAATGGCGCTTATTCCTCCTGACGAGGTGGGAGTAAGCGCGTCGATTCGGGGATCGATTTATCCGTCTAGATGAGACACGATAAATTGATTCCCGAGAGATCGATTTCTACCTGCCGATCCAGGTAGGTAATGTAGACTGGCCCATAGAATATAAGGGTTGGGAGGGACCTCAGGAGGTTATTTAGTCCAACCCACAATCATCCTAAATAGACTTAGAGATGCATAAATAGCAGACCTGGAAAGCAATCTGGTTTTCACCCAAATCAATCTTGTGTAGATCATTGTTCATTTTCTGTGAAAGCTTAAAACAAAGCAACAAACGGCACCTGCCAGTAGTCTTGATTTTTGTTGATTTCCAAAAGCATTTGATAGTCAGTCAAAAATTGCTGTGGCAGATAACACAAATCTATGGAGTCGTCAGCAAAGTCATTCAAATTTTTGAAAATGTGTATCAGAAAGCTCAGTGTACAATAAAGAGAAACCAAGAGCTAACTTTTAACGTTAACACTGGTGTCAGACAAAGCTGTATCTTGTCCCCCACATTGTTTGGAATCTCTATTGACTTCGTTACTGACAGTCTGTCACATACAGAAATGGGCATTGCATAGACAGATGGTGAGTATGGAGACTTAGACTTTGCAAATGACATCTGTCTTATAAATAATCATTTGACTGTATGCTGCAAAAGACAGATGGTCTTGCAAAGTCTGTCAAGCAAATAGGTGTTATCAATAAATCAAGGATAGAAATTTTGTAAATTAATTTACCTACCACTGATGTTTATCTACTTGGAAGTCGAAGTCTTTAGACCCATTAATAAATTTACTTGTCTGGGAAGCATCATTCATGATATTGGTGATTCCATATAAAGTCCAGAATAAGTAAAGCAAATGCTGTATTTCAAAAATGTAATACAGTATGGAAGTCCAATGGGATTAGCAAAAACACCAAATTTAAGACCTTTCAAAGCAACATCCTAAATGTCTTCCTATGGGGACCAGAGTTATGGGAAAATCATAAATCTGTCCAACAAAACTGAACAGCTTTCAATGCCTGGGTCTATAGAGAATATTCAGTGTAAAATGAATAAGTGATAAAGAGATCTTAGAATGGGCACAACTACCAACAACAGTACAAGTAATATAGAAGAAAGGATGGACATATTTGGGACATCTTTTAAGAATGCCCGATAATAGGCTACCTAAACAAGCCCAACCCCAGGGCAAGAGATGGAGATGCCAACCTAGAGGCACAATAATGGCAGAAGTGGCATTGATACATCTGAATATAAAAGACCTGGGAAGAATGAGCCTAGGATAGAGATGACTAGCACTATTTGACTTCTGCCTTATGCACCTGATGGTGTTGGAGGAATGATGATGCTAAGATGTAGGAGCAGGATTTTATAATGTCCCATAAGAATTAATGTATGATTTGATTTCATCCTGTCAGCCACCCTTTTGGAATAGCAGAAAGGAATGACAAACTAGAACAATCCTTATGACAGATTATGGTCACCTTTTTGTTTTAGGATAAGTTATAATGTCTACTATGGTTTCCAATATGTATTACAAATTAGGCACTCTAGTTAAATATTCATTTCTTTGTTTTAAGGTTTTAGTAAGTAAGAGACAGGATCTTGTATTGTATCTATGTTAAGGAGATTAGAGGAATGTTGAGGGCCTGAAGCGCCAATGTGAATTGTTTTAGTTATAAGATTTAGCAAGGCTTGATTTACAATGTATTCTGCTGAATATGCAATACTGCTATCTGTATACCTTTGAAGGTTTCTGTAAAAGATTGTTTGTGTGAATGAGGAATGCATGCATCAGGAAAAGTTAAGGTGTGAAAGCCATCACAAACGTCCAGATGGTCAAGAAAAAATGAGAAACTTGGAAAGACCAGGAGACAATCAGAAAACATCCATTGTATCCGATGCTAAACATGTTAGCAGCATTGATGACCTCAGAGGTGAGGCAGACACCCCCGAAGGCGAGACAACAAATAGGAGATAACAATGGGAAGCCCAACAATAACCATCAAATGATAACACAACTTAAGGACTAATGATTACAGGATGACATTGCAAAATGCATGGACTCAAATGGGAATTTACAAGTATAAAGCTGGGGTGTTTCGCCATGGAACTCTGGGTTCAGTCCTGCAAAGCCTCGGAGCATTTGATCGCAACCGACAAGAGCCCAGCTCGACACTCGTGCTCAGTCTAACTGGCCATTAGATTGACTCGAGCTACAACAGACTGGTAACTATGAACATCACTGGCAGGAGAGTGTGTGTGTGTGTGTGTGTGTGTGTGTGTGTGTGTGTGTGTGTCCGGCTCCAGGCACCAGCCCTCCAAGCATGTGCTTGGGGCGGCGCTCACCTGGGGAGAGTGGGGCCGTGGCCGGGCTCGCCGCCCTCCCCCGGCGCTCCGGCCGGCCAGGGAGAGCGGGGCCGCGACCGGGCTCTCCGCCCTCCTCCCCGCGCTCTGGCCGGCCGGGAAGAGCGGGGCCACAAAAAAGCCAGAGCTGGCCCTGTGTGTGTGTGTGTGTGAAAAGCATATGCTAACTGTTGTATTTTGAATAAATGCTGCGTATTTGCCTTCCTCTATAAAGGAAGTGTGCTTTGTATGAGCATAACAAAGAGTGCATATAAGTACATCATATTTATTACATAATATACAAGATAAGCTCTATACAGCAGAAATAGACAACTATCCCCTTTTACTGCAAGAAGTGTACATGTCATGCTAAGGCTACTGCTAACCATTTTGCATGTTTGTCCAATGCTGAGCCTTTCCGAAAACAAAATTAAACATTTAAAGCTCTTAAATGTCAGCAATACGGTAGTAATGGCCTCTATCCTGGATTATGTAGAAGGAGACTCTCTCCAAGCAGTTACTCTTAAAAGCTTGACTTTTTTCTTGTACATTTGCTACAATAGCAATGATGTTAATGGAATATGAGTTTGTGTTTGTCATTAATCTATCAGCGGGAGTTCACTTAGTGGAACACAAACTTGCAGTCTATTAATATTATCATTTAACTATTGTGGTTGACATCACAGCATCTTCACAGCAGGCACTGTATGAATTCTGAGAGCAATGCATTATCTTTTAACTTTATTGGCACTTCTGAAAACAAGATCATAACAGCAGGGCTGGAACCTACTATTGTGCAGTATGACACTACTTACTGTATGTGAAATTACATAGCTAGTTGGCCAATGCAGCTCAGACCTTCAGACCAAGTTCTGAACCAAGCATATGTTTGTGATGTCAGGGAAAAGTCAAGGGTTAATAAAGAAAATGCCTTGGCTTCACTGTTGTAGTATGTCTTTAAGATATTTGCTGTACACACAATAAGGAAAGGGGAAGGGCTTTTTAGTACCTTTGGTATGGCAAAAGAAAAGTTCCATGCATTTCCTGAATTCTCTGACTCTCTTGAAGCTTCAATACAGGTAGAGTAATTGTAAGGCATACACAGAAGGGAGTGCTATGAACTTACATTGATAACTGAAGTTTTCACAACTTACACACAGTCACACTCACACTCTCTCTCATTTCACTCCCTATTCTTGTTGGCTATGGTTGCAGACATTTTAGTTTGAGCCCTGCTTCATACAGACAGACCCCTAAGTTTCTGCTCCGCATTATAGGTGTTTGTACTATCAGAAGCAATAAAGAATCCTATGCATTCAAAGAATGGAGTCTGAGTTTGAAGAGTATTACACAATGGTATTCATTTGTTAAAATCACTTTTATCAATATGTAAGCAGAGTCAGGATGAGCTCTACCCTGACATCTGGTGGTGAATTATGGCGAGTGTGGAAAAGAACTCCCGGGGCTGATCTTGTTTGCATAGGCACACCCACTTGCCTGGCATGAAACAACAGCAACTGAAAGTGGTTACTTTGGCTGGTGTGGGATCCCCAGTTTCTCTGTTATTGGGGCAGGAAGAATAAAGTTTTGTTACCCTGATTCTGTCAATCAAGGCCAGTGGAACTGTTGTATGACAGAAGGACTCACCATTACCTAAGTAGCACTTGCTAGACAAGGGGCATGGGTTACAAAACCCAGTGAATTGAGAGAGGATGGGGACAGGTATTTGTACCTGATGGTGTGGGCCCCCCTTTGAGGGCTTGAAACACCAATTGCATCATCTTCTCTCTCCACTGTTGAATGTCAGAGCTAACTTTGATTCCATTAGGAGTCTATTTACAGGCTGCTGAGCTGAATTCACTTTGGGCCAATGGTGCATCAGCACTGGGGCTCCCCTGCTTGAGCTGAAATCACTAAGAGCTGAAATCACAAAAGAGCTAAAGTTATTAAGAGCTGAGATCACTGAGTGCTGTGTTAAATAGCGGGGGAGCCTGAAGCTATATTGCTAAGCGGCTTGCGGGGATGGCTGGAGGAGCGGTGCGGAGCCTTGCGGGGATGGTTGGAGCGGCCCAAGGAAGGGTGAGCAGAGTCGTTTGCGGAGACGGTTGGAGCGGCTCACAGGTCGATGAGCGGAGCAGCTTGTAGAGCAGAGCAGTTTGTGGGATGGCAGGAAGTGGACTGGCTTGTGGTGAAGGCTGCGGCAGAACCCCACGGAGAGACGGCCAGCCTCGGATCACGTAAGGTGCCCTCTTAACACCCTGCGTGCCCCCCTTTTACTCTGGGGCTGCACTGACTAGGGACAGAGACTTTGGGGGTTGTTGGACTTTTGGGACTTTGGGTGGTTGCTGGACCCAAGAGACTTTGGGGGTGTTGGACTTTGGGGACTCTGGGTGATTTTTGGGTTGCTGGATTCAAGAACCAAAGGGAAAGGACACAGCCCAATTTGCTGGGGTGGGTCTTTTGCTCCTGGTGTGTGTTATGAATCCTCTTTGCGGTGTTTTTCCAATTTAATGCTGATGTCATTTACCTCATGTTGTTAAACATTTTCTGCTACACTCAGACTCCGTGTTTGCGAGAGGGGAAGTATTGCCTCTTAGAGGCACCCAGGGGGTGGTATATAATTGTCCCGGGTCACTGGGTGGGTCTCGAGCCAGTTTTGCATTGTGTTATTAAAACGGAACCCCTAGATACAGAACCCGGCCCTTGTTGCTGCCAACTTAGATG
>NW_027052739.1:188694-287783 GCF_011386835.1 Chrysemys picta bellii | reverse complement strand
CGGCAGAGGGGCAGCCCAGCTATAGAGAGAGGCAGCAGGTCCAA
Organism: Chrysemys picta bellii; assembly: GCF_011386835.1. NCBI lineage: Eukaryota > Metazoa > Chordata > Testudines > Emydidae > Chrysemys > Chrysemys picta. Next base: position 287,739 of record NW_027052739.1, on the reverse strand, counting down.
AACCAACCTTGCCTGTGATGAGTAGGCTTATACTGCAGTCTACCCCAGGGCATGGGGGCTAGTTGGTGACTGGCAGTAGCCTTATACTGAGGCGAGGTGGGGATTAAAGGATTGGGGGTTCCCCAGAGAGGGGAGACCTAGAGGCAGAGTGTGGGGGTATTGTCAGGGGTCAGCACCACCAGATCAAAGTGCACCGGGGGTCTGGGAGGGACACGGGGCCAGCAGCAGTGGGGACACCAGCCGGCAGAGGGTGCTCCAATGGCTGGATGAGCTAATTCCGAGAAGACCAGGAGGAGGCGCCGCCGTGGTGCGTCCTGCTTGCTTACACAGTGGTGTGCGGTGCTGGGGGGGGGGGGTGTTTCGGGTGGGGGCTGGGCGGTGCTGGGGGGGGGTGTTTCAGCGGGGCTGGGCGGCGCTGGGGGGGGGGTGTTTCAGTGGGGCCAGGGGTTGGCCCTCAGCTATTTTCTTTGGAGTAATATGGCCCTCACCGCTTTACGAGTTGTGCTGGCTTGGCCTATTGGGTACTGGGTTGCAGGGCAGCCCACGGGTGGCCAGAGGCAGCAGGTCCAAAACCCCTTTGCCCTGTGATGAGTGGCTTATACTGCAGTCTGCCCCAGTGAACGGGGGCTAGATAGAGACTGGGCAGTAGCCTAACACTGAGGCGAAGTGGGGATAGTGGATTGGGGGTTCCCTGGGAGGGGGAGACCCAGAGCTGGAGGGGTTACTGCCAGGGGGCAGCACCCCAGACAACAGGGTACCGGGTCCGGGAGGGACAAGGAGGCCAAGTGGTAGCAGGACACTGGCCTGCAGAGGACGCTCCAACGGCTAGAGGAGCTAATTCCCGAGACGACCAGCAGGACGTGCCGCAGGGGTGAGTCCTGCACTGTCACACCCTGCTTTGCCTCCAGCATTTATAATGGTGTTATAAATTAAAACACTTGTTTATATATTTAAGGGGGGGGGGGGCACGCAGAGGCTTGCTATGTGAAAGGGGTCACCAGTACAATAGTTTGAGAACCACTGCCCTAAGCCATTTAGTGGGCAGCTGTAACAGACTCTGGGTATGTCTACAGTGTTGCTGGGAGTGAGCCTTCCAGCATGGGGTAAACAGACTCATGCTAGCAGGGCTCAAGCTAGAGTGCTAAAAATAGCACGTGGACAATGCAGGTTGGGCTCTCAAGTCTAGTGGGTCAGAGGTTGCACAGAGTCAGCCTTGATTCTGGCATTGTATAAACCTGAGTGGTTGACTTTGCAACTTAACAATGTTCTGCTAATATAGTTTTGTGCGTGTAATATTTACATTGCTGCTTTTCTTAAAAAAAATACAAAAATACACACTATGCAAGTACAATTTGCTCTTAAACATCATCTTTTGAATCCAACTGGTCTTTTGAATTAATTTTAAATCTAGGTTTGCATGGCAGGTACTGGGTCAGTCCAGTCATTCACAGTTTCAAAGACTGACCTATTAATTTTGATTGACTGTCTTGGCGTAAAAGTGCCCGAATAAAGCACAGCGGGTACTGCTGCTCTGTCTCTCCCACAGAACGTCTTAGAAGACTGCAGGAGAAATTTTAGAAGAGCTAGCAACAGAAAAATAGTCAGGAACATTTGTTATAAGCTTCTTGAGGCTCTGTACAGCAGTAATTTATCCCATATTATTATTTTCTCAACTGGGGAAAAGAGGAAGCTCCTTAAGTAGAGTTGTCCTTTGTGGAGATGGTTGGCAGGTTTGTCTCTAGTTGTCTAGTATAGCTGAGTGGTTGGCTACAGTATAAGAAAGCACATTGACCATAAGTCCTGAGGTAAAACCTCTCAGAGATCCAGTATTTTGCATCCTACATTATGTGTTTAAGAAGACACATTGGGCTGTGGAATTCCTACATGTCTGGGAGAAGTGGACCTGTGTGAGATCCCAAGCTAGGACCTCTCAAAGTCAGTTGGCAACAGCAGCTAAGGTGTAAAGATGGTTAAGGTTAAAAAGGAGAAGGAACTTTATTCCACTTAAATCTGTAATGTTCTATCCTTTTATTGGAGCAGCTTCTGTTGGTGAGGGAGACAAGCTTTCAATAAGAGCTCTGTCTGAACTTAAAGGCTTGTCTCTCTCACCAACAGAAGTTGGTTGAATAAAAGATATTACCTCACCCACCTTGTCTCCCCTTAAACTATTCAGCCTGTGCTTCTTTACTGTAGTTTGTCTGGCAACAAATTACCCTGTAGCACCATCCAGGAGATCATTACAATTACCACCCTCCAAAATGCATGGTATGTTTAATAGAAATTACTCATATCCCCTGCCACAAAAGAATCTCTTATGATGAGTGGGAGTAATTAGATAAAGCATTAGAAAGACAAAGTTTGAGATAAAGAGCCTGCACCACAGTACTTGTATGAGGTGAATTGAAAAATACTGTTTCTTTTGTTGATCACTTTTACTGTGCAAATATTTGCAATAAAAATAATAATATAAAGTGAGCACTGTACACTTTGTATTCTGTGTTGTAATTGAAATCAATAGATTTGAAAATGTAGAAAAACATCCAAAAATATTTAATACATTTCAATTGGTATTCTATTGTTTAACAATGTGATTAATCACGATTAATATTTTTGAGTTAATCGCGTGAGTTAACTGTGATTAATCAACAGCCCTAATTACAACCTCTTAAAACATTTAAATAAAAAACAAATATGCTGAATCCAGGAGTCTCTATCAAAAGCTTTTTAAGTTAAAGGCTTTTCTATAAAACGAAAGATTCGGGGCGGGGGCGGGGGAGAACATCTAACTTTTGAGATCAGGCTTTATAAATATGGCACAATAGATAGGCAAGTAGGAGCTTAAGCTTCAGTCACTTTCACTTAGGCATATTTTAAAATTTTCCCAGGTTGGCCTGAAATAATCAGTTTACTTCACTGACTACAGTTAATCCCTCTGTTTAATAAATCATTTAGTTGTAAATGAGACAGGTCTTGATGAGAAGTTTATGTATCCAAAACATTTCAGGTTGTTTTGTTTAATTAAATTCCAGTGACCATCCTAATGCAGCTTGACAGAAATCATGAGCAAAAAGTTAATTAACTAGTAAACAAAAAATATATCCTTCACTATTTTCTAACATACTAATATGTAAAATTAGTAAGAATCTAAAACATTAAGCTATATAATTGCTTAAATACGTGTATACAATTATATTGTACCCACCTAGGCAGCAAAAAGATGATGTACCAAATCTGGTGTAAATGCTCTATTTAGTTGTAAATCAACATGTTTTAATGATTATATCAACTATGTGAATGCACCTATTTTAGAAAATAACTGAAGTACAAATGAAAAAGTTGACTAAAATCATTGGTGATTTAAATCACTGATTTAAATAGCCTTGATTTAAATCAATCTGGACTGCATAGCAGGGTGGATTTGATTTAAATCAAATTGATTTAAATCACTAGTCAGGAAGACTCGATTTAATCATGGATTTCTACATAAAAGTGCATTCTTGTTGGTTGTTATAACCTTAATACATATTCTTCACAACTCAGAGATAGATGTAGGTTTCATTTTTAGAAGGTACACACTATACATTTTTAAGTGATTTATTTTGAAAACTTTTCAGATTAGTTTTACAACTATATCAGAAAATGAATGATTGTTTGGTTATTTCATTTACCAAAGATAATTGAAGCAGATATTTATGAACTCATTGGGAGGTGAACTATCTCCAATTCAACAGGTTAATCATTAATATTTGGAGGATTTTCTTGCTATGCTGTATTAGGAGGAGAACATCACCAGACAGACATTTAAATTGTTTTATTTAACTAAAACAACAACGTTATGTATTCTGGATTTTTTTCTTCAACAGCAAACATACTATTTTAACAAAACAAGCATATGAATTTTGGAATTTAGTTAAACATTCAAGTTTTTTAAAATCAGGTTTGTTTTTGTTAAAATGAAATATTTAAAAAAAAAAATCGACTGTCAGCCAGGTCAACATGAGAAACTTAAAATATTGGCTTCTGCCGCTAACTCAGTCGTCTTCACCTTCATTTTCCTGTTTGTTCATAATCTGCAAAAGAAAAACAAGCTTTCCTGCTTTTTCAGGTCCCAAACGATTTCTCAATTTGGAATGAATTAGTCCAAAGGAAGAAAATATTCTTTTTACACTGGCAGAAGAAGCTACTGCTGTTAAAAGTGAGATTATCACTTCAACAGTCTCTGAATCCAAGTGCTTAAGTGATTTCCACCAGTTCACTGGTGTGACTTTCTTTAAAATATCATCAGCAAACATATATTTCTTGAATGGTTCTTATTCCCAAACTGGGTCTTTTACGGCCTGTTACCATTAGCGGTTTTCCCTTCTAGTGAGAGAATGGTATGGTAGATCTCAAATAAATGAAGGCTACACACAAAAAGACCTCAAGACTTTTGGAATATGATGCTCAAACAGTTTCACTTTTGTTTCTACTGCTTGACCCTCCCTTCTAACATTTATCTCCAGACTTCTAGGGTTACCATATTTCCATAATCAAAAAAAAGGACACTGGGGGGAGCCCTGCCTTAGCCCCGCCCCACCCCCATCCACTCCCTCCCACTTCCCACCCCCTGACTGCCCCCCTCAGAACCCCCAATCCCCCTGCTTCTCGTCCCCTGACTGCCCCCTCCTGAGAACCTTCCACCCTAACTGCCCCCCTAGGACCCTACCTGTCCCCTGACTGCCCCGATGGGTGGCAGGTTTGTAGAAATTTTGGTGGTGCCCAGAACCCACCCCCCCGACCTGCCTAAGGCTCTGGGAGGGGAGTTGGGTGGGGGGATGACGTCTGAGGTGCAGGTCCTGGGCTGGGGATTAGGGTGCAGGAGGGGTGCAGGGTGCAGGCTCTGGGATAGAGAGTGGGGGCTGGGGCAGAGGGTAGGTGTGCAGGAGGGGGTGAGGGGTGCAGGCTCTGGGATGGAGTTTTGGGGTGGGAGGCGGTGCAAAGGGAGGGGGTGCAGGCTTTGGGAGGGAGTTTGAAGGCAGGAGGGTGTGCGTGGGGAGGGGGTTTGGGACGGAGTTTGGGGATAGGAGGGGGTATAGGGGTGAGGGCTGTGTGTCTGAGGATGAGGGGTTCATGATGCCGGAGGGGGCTCAGGGATGGAGCAGAGGATTAAAGTGCAGGGGGATGAGGGGTTTGGGGCATTGGAAAGGCTCAGGGCTAGGGTGGAAGGGCAGGGTAAGGGCAGCCTGCCTTGCCATTAGTGGATGGGGGCACTAGGACCCTGGGGCAGCAGACAGCAGTTGCTGCGGGGAGCAGGCAGCACAAGCAGGCAGGGGAGAGGGGCATGCTGCTTTCTTTCAGCCAGGGACGGGGGCAGTGGCGTAGCCAGCTTCTAAGAGGAGGGGGAACAAACAGAAAAAAGGCGCCCCCCCCCCGCCCTTGGCTGGCTCCTCCGGCCGCACCGCCCCCCCCATAGCTCCTCTGGCCCTGCCGTGCCACCCCCGCACCCCCCCCCCCACTCCTCTGGCCGCGGCTGCCGGCTGCCATGCTGCGCCCCCACGCTCCTCCGGCCGCGCCCGCCGTCCCCCCATGGCTGCTGGCCACCAGCCTGCGCCCCCCCTGCTCCTCCGGCCGCGGCAGCCGGCCGCGCTGCGGGCCGCATGCTGCGCCTCCCTCCACTCCTCCAGCCGCGCGCCCGCTGCTCACCCAAACCACATTTGTTCATCAGACGCCCACACAAACCTTCTATGTTGCTCTCAGCCTAGAACTGAGATACTGTGTATACCAGCCAAGCAATACAATTCAGAGTAAGGATGAGGTCAGTCTCTGATGGCTGGAGCCAGATTGAGAGTTTTTTTAGCTCTTGGATTTCGGTTTGGCTCATGATACAGGTAGGGGTCAGAGATGAAACATGCGGCGCCCCCCCGCTCCTCCGGCCGCACACCCACCGCCCACCCTTGGCTGCTAGCTGCGCTGTGGGCGGCCAGCCTGTGCCCCTCCTCGCTCCTCCGGCCGCCTTTGGAAAGGCGCCGCTTTTGGCAAATTTGCTGAGGGGAAGCGGCTGCTTCCCCTGCACCCCGCTAGCTACGCTACTGGATGGGGGGGTGAGGTGCCTGGAGGGGGGGTGGCAGTTGGAGGCCGAGGCCCGCTCCAGGCAGGGGGCCAGCTCCAAATATTGCTGGAGAAGGGCCCCCGGCCCTGGATATTGCTGGAGCTTGGGCACCACAAAAGAATATAACCTGCCACCCTCCCACCCCATATTCACCCTCCCACGCCCAGGCAGGCCCATCCAACCCTCCCCCAGCTCCCTGACTGCCCCCCGGGACTCCCCTTACCTTACCATGCCCATGCCGGTCAGATGCTGGCTCCACGTGTAGGCAAAACACGCTGCCGGTGGGGCTGTTTGTGTTGTTACACCGGGCTGCAGGCAGCGGGGGGGAGCAGGGGAGGGGCTTTGGCTGCTGGAGGCCAATGGGAGCGGCGCAATCAGGCCCAGCTGCCCAATCAGCCGTGTGCACTCTGCATGGAAGGGGGGGAGAGGGGGGGAAATCCCAGACCTTTTAACCTTGTTACCAATTCCTCCCAGATGGCTATTTAAAGACGCAAAGGCCGGACATGTCCGGGGAAATACGGACGGATGGTAACCCTACAGACTTCTTCTCCTTGTCCAGATCTATTCTGCCCCCAACAATCTTCGATTCATTGAAGTTTTTGAAACTTTGCACTTTTTGACTCTGTGTACACAAATTTGCAGCGGGACAATAGGGTTGAGGTCTGTTATTTCTCTCCTCTATATATTAATTAATTAATTTATTTAAAAACATTTTTGCTATTAACATGCATGTTATCTCTGGAGACAGAAATCCGTAGTTTGAGAACTGCAAAACTAAGCATCTCTGATGGTATCTTCTAGACTGAGCACTGAGTCCCATTGGGTAGATAGAAAGATTAACCTAAATAATCTATACAGAAGCCTCTGAAACCCCATAAAATTGGGTCTCTAATTCATAAACTATTGGAACTCATTTACAAAACTTTTCTTAAACATTACATGAATATATTGTCTCGTACTACAGAATTTATAATCCCTATTCCATGATAAGAGATCTTTGAGCTATAATGTATCTTAATTAAAACTATCTAGTATTTTATCCAAAAAATCCGATTTTAAATAAAAAAAAATCATTGATTTTATCTACCCTGCTGCATAGTATAAGTGCGCCTTAAAACAAACATGCAGGTTTAAAAGCGATTATACAGTTTAAAAGTGCTGAGTGCAGGTAAAAAATAAGTGATTAAAATTTAAGAAATTTTGAAATTTGCAGACTCTGACTCTCTCCCTTCTCTGGGCTTGCCAAGCCACACACCCTCTTCCCAGGCAGGGACTGTGGACTGCTTGCCTCTAGCAGCCCAGGCACACCTCTTTTCCTACAGCCCCCTTCTGCTCTAAACTCCTGGTCTTAATACAGGCCCCTCCAGTTCCTGCCCAGCTGAGTCTGAGCTGCTTAAATCCCTGCCCCCTGTCTCCTTCTACAGGTGCAACCTGGGCAGTTAATTGGCCAGTTTAGCCATCTTAACCCTTCCAGGCCCGTGTATGGTGGAGACCACATCACAGCATCATACATAAGGCCCTACCAAATTCATGGCCATGAACAATGCATCACGGACTGTGAAATCTGGTCTTTTGTGTGCTTTTACTCTATGCTATATAGATTTCACAGGGAGAGACCAGGGCTTCTCAAATTGGGAGTCCTGACCTAAAAGGGATTTGCAGGGGGGTCCAAGGCCGTCCCTAGCCATTTGGGTGTCCTACGCAGCCCCCCTTCAGGGGGGGCTGTGTGGGGCCCCAGGCCTCCTCCCACTTCCCCAGGGTCTGGGAGGCAGGAGCTCGGGGGGCACTTTTGGGGCCCCCGCAGGCCCAGAGTGGCCTGGGGGATTAGCAGGGGGCCGGGAGCAGCCCGCTCCACTCCCCTCACCCCAGCCGTGTTGCTCAGGGGAGGGAGCTTGGGGGGGAAGGGATTCCCCCCCGCCCTCACCAGCAGGGGTGGAAGTGGAGCAGCTGGTCCCAGCCCGCTCCACTCCACCAGCTCCCAGTGGCTGGAAGCTGGCGGAATGGAGTGGGCTGGGGCCACATTGCTCCGCTTCCCACTGCTACCGGTGAGTGCGGGGTTGCTGGGGGAAGAGGTGGAATAGGGGTGGGCCGAGGGCGGAGCAGGGGGGAAGGGAAAGAGGCAGGATGGAGGAAGTTGTCCAGGTCCACACACCCCCCTAGGGACGGCCCTGCCCCTTGCAGGGGGTGTTGGCCGAGGGATGGGGCTGGTGCTGCCGCGTATGCAGCACGCAGCTGCCTAGGGCACCATGAAATTTGGGACAATTTGGTGCCCCAAATTTCATGGTGCCCTACGCTGCTGCATATGCCTAAGGACAGCCCTCGGGGGGGGTTGCAAGGTTATTTTAAGGGGGTCGCAGTATTCGTATTACTTCTGTGCTGCCTTCAGAGCTGGACAGACGGAGAGCTGCAGCTTGCTGACTGAGGGCCCAGCTCTGCACACAGCAGTGCAGTAGTAAGGGCAATACCATACCGTGCCACCCTTACTTTTGCTCTGCTGCTGGTGATGGCTCTGCCTTCAGAGCTGGGCTCCCAGGCAACAGCTGCCGCTCTGCAGCTGCCCAGCTCTGAAGGCAGCGCCGCCACCAGCAGCAGTGCAGAAGTAAGGGTAGCAGTACCACAACCCCCCTACATCAGCCTTGTGACATCCCCCCCCCTTTTTGGGTCAGGACCCCTACAATTACAACACCGTGAAATTTCAGATTTAAATAGCTGAAATATGAAATTAACAATTTTTTTAATCCTATGACCTTGAAATTGACCGAAATGGACCATGATTTTGGTAGGGCCCTGCCCCTAATCACAAACAGATCCACCCTGACCCTGAGTGCATGCTCTCCCTTCAATTTATAGTTGTGGTCCCTCTCTTACATTGGTGCGCTAGGCGAGCAGGAGTTCAGGCCAGCACTCTGGAAGTCTGGCAAAGGCAGTTGCATCTGACGAAGTGGGCATTCACCCACGAAAGCTTATGCTCCAATACATCTGTTAGTCTTAAAGGTGCCACAGGACCCTCTGTTGCTAAAGGCAGTCCAGTTGAAACAAAAAGTAGTGTGAGGCAATTTTGTATTGTGACCAGTCAAGACTGCACAGTCTGAGCTGGCAACACCAGCTGTTAGATCAGAGAGAATTAACCCCCGATTCTGACCATACAATGAATCCCCCCTCTTTTTTCCTTCTTAGACTTAATGTAGCCACACTGAATCGTAACACTGGACCTTCCACCCAGAGAGCACAGTCCCAGGGGTAACTCACTCTTTCCTCAACTGACAGAGAGGCAAATTCAAATCTGCAGCACAACTGCCAGTCTCCGGCTCCTGCTCTCAATGCCAAACCAGGGAGGAGGAGTCTGTGAGCTAGGACTCAGTACTGACAAGTATTCAGCTGTAGTGTACTATCATCTTAACCCTGGTTGCATTTCTTCAAGCCCAACAACTCAACAACAGGGCTTTTCCTTGGCCCAGATCCCAAAGGGATCAGAAACTTTCAGTTATAGCTCCCAGTGCAAAATCGGAGCCCACCACCACCCCTTCGCAGTCACTCAACACCGAAGCTCAGTTCAGTTCTATGGGGCACCCACCGCTGCATCGTGGGATTTGTAGTCCAGTCAAAGCCAGCATACAATATATAGAGCTCTGTCTAACCATGATTACATCTGATAGAATTCAGCAGCTCCTCAATTAAGGGCGTACAATCCTTGCTAACATTTCCATTTAGGACGCAATCCTGCACTTTTCAGAGAATGCCAAAGGTATTTCCATGCAGAGGAAATATCCTACACAAAGCCTTGATTTAACTCCTCCCCTGGGGCCAAATTCTGCAAAAGAGCCACATGCAGAAGTCCTGTGACATAAACCCTCTGTACAAAAATCCCTACTGACAAGACTGTGCTCCTGGATTTTAAAAATGCAAAACCAGCTGTGAGAGGGCTTCACTACCAAGGGCAGTTGCACACTCAAGGATTTTGCAGTAGTTAAGGAATAACAGCACATGCATGTAAGATTTGGCCAGATTTGCCTGGTTTTTAATTTTTAACCATTAATGTGGGATTGTTTTCCTTGCATTTTGTAAAGCATTGTTAGTGAAAGCTAGCAAATCAGCCTGCAACTTCTGACAGCAAAATTGAAACAGGTAGTAAATACCCTGTGCTGCAGGGTCAGTTGGGAAGGAGTGATATGTACACAGCTGAAATGGCCGTATCGCTGTACAATGTATTGCCAGACTCCTTTTGGTGATCTGCAGTCACCGTATAAGGGCAGTGGCTCCTGTTCTGGGGGTGAATCATCTCTGAATATGCAAAAAGGCTGCATTTGAGACTTCTTCCTGTATAGTAGGCAGGTTACTCTGAGTACACCACACTCTCTCCACCCCAGCACAACCTCTTCCCCTCCTCTACCTCGATATAATGCTGTCCTCGGGCGCCAAAAGAGCTTAGTGTTAAGGTGAAACTGCGTTATATCGAACTTGCTTTGATCCACCAGAGTGCGCAGCCCCCCCCCCCCCCCCCCCGGTCTTTCCCCGGAGCGCTGCTTTACCGCGTTATATCCGAATTCGTGTTATATCGGGGTAGAGGTGTAATTCACTGCAGAATGCTGAGTCGCCATTACACACTGACATATAAAGAGTAGTCTTGCATATCCCTAATTAGGATCAGGTCCCTTAATGAAGATCAGTGGATGAGTACAATATGTTTGCAAAGGTCTACCTTTTTCTTGTTCTTTTGCTTCTCTTCTTTTCCTTCTTGTTTCTTTCCTTCACACACACACCCCTTTTTTTTTTACTTTTACAATTCAAAATTGCATATTCTTTATTTTCTGTCTCTTGTTGGATCAGACATTTTTCTTATGCAAAAAGTTTCTTTGGTGTCTTGAAATGCACAGTGCAGAGCTGTCTGTTTCTGCAATAACATGCCAAACCATAGTTGCTAACTTTGCTTTGTCGTCATTACATAGGAGTGGGCAAAAGAAAGCAAGAATCAAAGAAATTCAAACAGGCAGAGCATAAGGACCCAACTGGGGATGAATAGCTAACTTAGATTTAGACACTACTAATTGAAATCCTCTGAATGACCTCCACCCAGCCCTACTGCTGAGACATTCACTTTTACTCTTATGTAAGATTAAAGTTAACCTCCATTGCTTTAAATCTCCTCTCTCTTAGATGCCATATACATTGTCGTTCTTGATACCTGTAAAAGGGAACTGAGCAGAGAGGCAACTTGAAGACATGACACTTTCTGAGTCAGCCAATTTCTGGGATACATAATCTTGTTCCTGGTTTGTGGGCCTCTCATCTGAAGGGGCATGTGAAAAGATTAAGAGCAAACTGGCACTGGCTCTTTATTTCCCACAAAACCAACTATTCCCTGTAGCAAGAAGACAAAAGAAAACCAGCTGGAGGCTGCTGTTTAGTGTACTTTTCCAAAGATATTTCGCAAGAAGCATCTAAAGCGCTGAATCACTGGCTTGTGTAAACACTAGATTGAAAGGGAAGTGAAGCACGGCCTCTTCCTAAAGTGCTGTATTTTTGCCAGTGCAAGTTGTGCATGATGTCAAGAAAATATTATTACCTATAGTCTGCATTATGGAGAGCAGGGCCCTATTGTGCAAGGCACTGTATAAATATATAAATATATATAAATAGTGAGCGTAATCCTGCAAGGTGCTGAGCACTCTGGTCTTAATCCACGATGTCCATGGTGTTTAGGTAGTCTAATGACAGGTTTCAGAGTAGCAGCCGTGTTAGTCTGTATCCACAAAAAGAACAGGAGGACTTGTGGCACCTTAGAGACTGACAAATTTATTAGAGCGTAAGCTTTCGTGGACTACAGCCCACTGCATCCGAAGAAGTGGGCTGTAGTCCACGAAAGCTTATGCTCTAATAAATTTGTTAGTCTCTAAGGTGCCACAAGTACTCCTGTTCTTTTTTAGGTAGTCTACGAATGCTTTAATACGGGGTGATCTGACACATAATGGACTACCTTCTACCCTTGGTGTTACACCCATGCAGTCATTAATTTCACTGAAGTTATGCAGTATAACTGACGCCAGAATTTCCCTCCATGTGTGATGCAAATACCTACGTGCAGAGTGATTTAGGGAGAGTTCCTTACAGCTAATTTTTCTGATGATGGTGGAGAGGAGGCGAACGGAAGCCTTCATGCCACTGTAGGTTTTTGTGTTTAACACACACATTTTTTGCAATGAGTATATAGAAAGGATAACAACAGTCATCAATATCCTCTCAGATATACAGAGTTTTGTACACCAGACAATGCAAAGCAAGCTAGTCGTTATGGGTTTTGATAAGACGTACATTTTGTATTTGGGCAGAGCATTTGGGGTCTGTGTTGAACAAATTCCCTTGGTGCACATTGCAAAATCACTGCACTATTTGCAGCCTTTGTTCAAGAGAGGCCCTGGTGAGATATAAGCGAGAGATGTGGTGCAAAGCAGTATAAGAAGGCTGCATGCCACGTGTGCCTCTTTGGTCCCTGGCTTTCATAAGCATTAATTCACTCACAAGTGTTTTTTGAAGGGGACTTAACTTTTAATCTTTGCTTCTGTCAGCTTGTTTCAACATTACTAACATTTTAACCCATTTGTAATGGCTTGTGCTTTATGGTTGATTGTCTCTATTTTATTTGTAAAGTACTGCAAGATGTCTACATAAGTACAAAAAACCCTCCAACCCTAAGTTGTACTTGAGACAAGGTGATTGACTGAACTGCAGTCATTAGAGAAAGTAAACAGTGTTAAGCATGATATATTATGTACAAAATCAACTACAGTTGTTTGTCCATTTAAAGTTCACAATGTACAATAGCTAAATGGACTCTAATTTAATTTTGACTGAAATCGGTAGCCAATTGTGTCAAGTATTTTATTCTATAAAAAAATTATATACTACGTTAAGGCAATTTTGAAACCCAGCTTCTCTGTCTACCCAGTCCTAAAGATTCATACATGCAGTCAGCTGAGATGTGTTTTCTTGTTTATATAACATCAGCACAGTAATAGAATAACCCAGTGTTTTATGCCCCCCAGCCTACTCCGTCTAAGGGCAAAATTATCTGTGTGCCTGGTATCTTTTTTTAATACATTATAAAATAACAGTGAAAGCCTGTTTAGATAATGAGCATAATGAAAAGATTACTGTTCAAAGTGCTGTATTAATTTAGGTCCATGTTATTAATATTCTCAAATGTCATTAGTCAAATCAAAATGGAAAACTTTCACGTGGAGTTCTCAATGCACATTGGAAAGGTGAGTATGTGTTTTTGTCGACATTTTACAGATGGAGAAACTGAGGAAGAGACGTGGCCAAGGTCAGACAGCAAGTCAATTTACAGGGTCAGGAATAGACCCCAGGTCTCCTAAATGCCAGTTTTGTGCTCAGTCACTAGACCACAGCTGCCCTTTTAGCCTTGGCCCATATATCCTAGAACAGTAAGTAAATTAGCCACTGCAACAATACCTTTCAGGCTCTGACTTATAACATTTTGGGTTTCTTCAAAGGAAAGTAATGTAGAGTGGTTTGGTCTAAAAGCCCAACAGGAAAAATTCTATCCCCTTACCAACACACAAAAGCAGCCCTACAGACTGGCACATTTCTTAACCCCATAGACTTCAGACTGGGGACTAATTCTTCTGATTTATAGTATCAAGCCAGCTAAATGCAGGGTCTATTGCTTTCTGATCACTTCTAAGCCCTCTCCTCAGATTCTGTGCTTCTAGAACTGCATCATGCAAACATTAATAGAAAAATACTTTCTTTTCTGATCTAGTCTGAGCAAGTCTCATTTTACATACACATAAAAAACCCCTCTTGGTTTTGGCCATGGCATAGAAATATGCTGCCTTTTGTGGCATAATCAGATTTACTGTGGCATACCGTGCCCTGCTGCCTGCATCTCTACAGTAAGAACTTTGCCTGAGTACTCCGTGGATGATGAAAGTAAAGACTTGAGGAAAACCACTCAAAAATCCAGACGCTGGTTTTCAACATTAAGAAAACATGCAACCCTCTTCCTGCATCACATACCGTAAACTAAGCTCAAAGAGCCAGTGGAAAGTAATTCAACAAAGACAAATCTCTTGTGACTGTGCAATAGCATGAGTGTGAATGTAGAAAGCCTTCGTGCTGTTAATAAATTCCCATTTGAGAAAGGAACAATATCTTTTTTCTTGCTTTCTTAATCTATCTGTCAGCAGCTAGTGTAATGGACCAGGACTGGAGGCCTCAAATGCATAATCTCTGCTGCTTCTTGAGCTATGTGTTTCGGTATTATTTTTCCAAGTATTTCTTCTCTCCGGGGCCAGCAGGTTTTTTAGCCATCTGTTCAATGATTAGGTTGGCTGCTGCCCTCCACCCCAAAGGTAGCGGCCTGGCGGTAGTGCTGGCTCTATGTAACTGTTGAACAGGGCTGGCTCTAGGATTTTTGCCGCCCAAAGCAAAAACAATTTTGGCTGCCCCACCCCCCGCTTATTTAATTACCCCGGCCCCGCCTCAACTCCGCCCCTTCCCCAAATCCCCAGCCCTGCCTCCTCCCCCCAGGCTCTCAAGCCTAGGAGGGAGGGAGGGAGGGGGAGAAGCGGCGCCGCGCTGTGGCCACTCGGAGTCTCCCCCTCCCTCCCAGGTTTGAGAGCCTGGGAGGGAGGGCGAGTAGCGGCACGCGAATCAACTGTTTCGCGCGCCGTGGCAGCAGCAGCGGAGGTGAGCTAGGGCGGCCGGGGCACATTTTTAGGGGCGGCATTCTGGCGCCGGCCATGCCACCCCTAAAAATGTGCCGCCCCAAGCACCAGCTTGTTTTGCTGGTGCCTAGAGCCGGCCCTGCTGTTGAAGCAGTTTGCGATCCTTTGCGATGAAAGGCACTATATTTTACATTGTTGTTTTTAATGAACAATGCTAATTAGAGATGGACAAACTACTTCAGATAAATTAAGAAGCATCCCTAGCTTTGTGTGAAAATTTGCACGGTACTCAAATGGAACATTCTCTGAATTCCCTTTGTCAATCCTGCTTGGCATTCCAGGTTCTGGACCGGAAGCAGGAACGATACAACAATGACAAAGAACATACCCAGGGTATTTCTGGCCCAAGGAGAAGCAGGAATCTGCAAGAGCCTGGCCTCATGAGCTGCAAAAGATTCTGACTGACTTGCACAAGAAACTATATTTTGGATGATTTTTTTCAATTCAAACTTCCACAGATTTTGAGGTTTGCCCTTCGCTACTGTTATGTCTCTTTAGCCAGCAAGTAGAAGATGCTCCCACATACGCGCTTTGGTTTCCATCCTCTGTCCCAAAGACTGACTGACCCACTTTATAAGGAAGTCAGCAATTCTGCGTTAAAACTGTTTTTTTTCCCCATTTGATAGTTACATTTTCTTTTTCTGGCTGCAGGGTGAGATTTGAACTGGCGCTTTGAGCCCACAAGTCACATACAGTGCAAGGGCCTGCTTGTGACTGAAATTTCGCCGTTCCATTAAGAAGCCAAAGGAATAGAGCAACGCTAAGGACTAGAGAGGAGACCTTCAAAGCCTTAAAAGACAGCTAGGCACTCAGCTCCCCCTGAAAGCAAATGGTAGATTAACTCCCAATTGTGCCTGTGAAAATCCCACCCCCAACTGCTGCAGCAACCTGCACTAGGGGCCTGTCCAAAGCCCAGAGAAGTCACCAGAAAGACTCTCCTGGCCTTCAGTGGGCTTAGGACCAGCCCCTAGGTGCTTATACACCTGCAAGAAAAACAAAGATTTTTAATGGCCATTGTTAATAACAAAAATAACACACACACCCCAGTGCTAAGGCTTTGCTATTTAGGACATGTCTACTCCTAAGCCTTTCAATGGCAGGCTTTCACAGCCTCTCCCTAACTTACATTTATCGCCCTATTGTCAGCCCTCCAGTGTCCTGAGCCTAAAAATGTTTGTAGCAGCATTTTTTAAAAAATAAACCTCCCCGACCTCCCCAGGAGCTACTCCAAGTACTTGTTGACCTGTCATTTGTCTGATCCAAGTGCTGTTATTGTAATGATGGCTCAGGGGACCTCACTTGATGTCTTCCGAAAGCCACCTCCCAAACTTTAGTGTATCCAGCTAAGAATACCAATCACTGGCGAAATTCCAGCTTATCAAAGCTAGGCACAGTGGGCATTAATAACCAGTCACTGCTTTTTTCCTTCCTAGCAAAGCAATGAGACACAGGCAGGCTGGAAACCCTCCACAAAGCTGCTGAAGATGTGTTTACGTGATTTTTAAAAAGCAAATTTCTTCGTTCACCCTAGAAGCATTATTGATTTAATTGGAGAGCTCCCCTGGGGGTTGCACTGGGAAAGGTTACAGCCTGTTAAGACAAAATTATCTCCATCAATTGTCAGCTCTTTAATCTAATGATGACAATCATGAGTAGCTCACTCTACTCTGCAGAATTACATAAAGCACCTAATTAGATTAATTGGCAAAATAATAATATTACGAAGAACTTGGCTCAATATACCACTGTCGGAAAGAAGAGGTGCAAAAAAAAGCAACTCCGTCTGAATGAGACCTTGCTAAATGGTCAGTAATAGTTATTTTATGTGGGGGCTGCGAGGGGAAACTTAGTTTTTTGGTTTGTTTTTTATTATTAAAAGAATGCTTTTATTCCGGTTCAAAAGTGGAAAAGCGCCAACCCATTAGAACTTTTCAGCAGTGGCTGCCGTAGTTTCAGGGCCGGTGCAAGGAAGTTTCGCGCCCTAGGCGAAACTTCCACCTTGTGCCCTTCCCCCAGCCCTGCGGCAGCTTCCCGCCCCCCCTCCCTCCCGCGGCAGCTCCCATCCCCGGGGAGCCGTGCGGCAGCTCCCCACCCCAGCTCACCTCTGCTCCGCCTCCTCTCCGAGCACACTGCCCCCGCTGTAATTTTCCTCCCCTCCTAGGCTTGTGGCGCCAAACAGCTGATTGGCACGCAAGCCTGGGAGGCGGGAGAAGTGGAGCGGCCGCTGCGCTGGGAGAGGGAGTCTGAGCCGCACGTGTCAGCACGCTGCCAGCAGCCCAGCCCAGGAACGCTGTAAAAAAAAATTTGGGGCACCGCTTTTTGGCGCCCCCAAATCTTGGCGCCCTAGGCAACCACCTAGTTTGCCTTAATGGTAGCACTGGCCCTGCGTAGTTTTTATTTGACTGGTACTTGCAATGGGCACTATTTAGGACTGCCAGCAATTGATCCTGTGACTGGGAGTGAATCAGTAAATAGGTCTCTTTGCTAGTACCCAGTAGAAAGATAGTATAAAGGTAGATAGGTGAGGAAACATTGCAATGGCTTTTCATCAGTGTGGTTCTGGCTCAGGCTGATGTAATGCTTTCTCAGTCCTCCCGTAGAAGAACAGATAAAAAACAATGTAAATAAACATAATATTGATCAAAGCTGACTAAAGCTCTGGAGAATGGGGCGGACAGAGGGAACCGTTTGATGAAGACATTAGCTTTAGTTCACTTCTAAACTTCACATTTTCTGGCAATAAGTACCATCCTGCATGGGATCTGTTCATTAACAAAAGGCGAGTCTTAATCGGTATTTGGTCTTCTTCAGATGATAAACCTGAGATACAGACTGAAAACAATGGAATGTCAGTTGTTTTAGCTTCTGTTTAATGTGGTGGTCTTGTTTCAGGCTATATCTATGCTACAGTTTTGTCGACAAAATTTATGTCGGCAACCAAAAAGCGCTATAATTACATCGCTATTGCATGTTCACGCTGCGCTTCCTCTGTCAGCAGAGCGCATCCACACTTGGTGCTCAAGCAGTGACAGTGAGAGCAATGCACTGTGGGTACCTATCCCACAGTGCTACAGCCACCTTATGCCGCTATGAATTCTCGGTTGGTGGAATAGATCACAGCGCATCATGGGTGCAGGCTCAACGTCCCATGATGCATTGGTTTTTGTCCCAGCATTCCATGGTCTTCTGGCTTTGGTTTGTGGCATTTTTCAATGGCCCTTGTTCGTCCACCCACCATCTGTATGTGAAAGAATAGATCTCACACTGCTCTCCAATGCTCTTCTGTCATTAACATATCACAGATGGCAGTGCAGTTAATCATAAAGTTCCTAACAACAGGATTCAGACTTGCCTGACCTGCTGAGTGACATTGGAGTAACATACGATTACTTTTGGCATTCACGGGTCAGCTGCACACAGTGGACTGTTGCTTTTGGGCTCAGAAAACAAGCAGTGAGTGGTGGGATCACATCGTTATGCAGGTCTGGGCTGACAAGCAGTGGCTGTAGAATTTTCAGATGAGGAAAGCCACCTTATTGGAACTGTGTGTGGCGCTCGCCCCAGCACTGCCATGCAAGTACATCAAAACAAGAGCTGCCCTCTTGGTGGAGAAGTGCCTGGCGACTGCAGTGTGGAAGCCAGCGACTCGCTACTGGTCAGTCACTAATCACTTTGGAGTGGGGAAGTCGACTGTTGGGGCCGCGTTAATGCAAGTGTACAGGGTCACTAATCGCATCCTGCTGCGAAGGACTATGACTCTTGGCAACGTGTGGGAAATAGTGTATGGCTTTGTGCAAATGGGTTTCCCTAACTGCGGAGGGGCGATAGAGGGCACATGTATCCCGATTTTGGCACCAGACCACCTAGCGATGGAATACATCAATAGAAAGGGGTACTTCTCCATGGTGTTGCGCTGACATAAACGCTGGTTGGTCCAGGAAGATGCATGATGCATGTATTTTCAGGAACACTGGCCTGTCCAGAAAGCTGAAGACGGGGACTTTCTTTCCAGACCAGAAGATTCTGATGTAGGATGTTGATCCCATATGATCCTGGGAGACCCAGCGTTACTCCCATGGCTTATGAAGCCATACACAGGAAACCTGGATAGCAGTAAGAAGCGCTTCAGCAATAGACTCAGTAGATGCAGGATGACCGTGGAATGTGCGTTTGGCAGATTAGAGGCACAATGGCAATGCCTTTATGGCAGGCTAGACCTGAATGAGGAGAATATTCCCATGGTCACAGCTGCCTGTTGTATGTTGCATAGTATTTGTGAAGGTAATGGGGAGAGGTTTGTTCAGGGGTGGACTGCTGAGGCACAGTGCCTGGCAGCTGATTTTGAGCAGCCTGATACCAGGGCTATTAGAGGGGCACAATGGGGGACCATTCAAATCAGGGAAGCCTTGAGGCAACACTTTGAGAAGGAGAACCAAAAATGTATATTTCTATGCTGCAAACTGCAATGCTTCATTAAATTGAACTTTCCTAGGAAGCACTTGTGATGATTCATGGTTTAGGATTTCAGTAAGCAAAAGAACAAACTGCCTGTGTATGTCTTGCTGCTGCCTGCCATCTCAATTTGTAGAGCATAAATAAAGATCAATTATCTTTCAGATTCTTTTTTTTTTTTGATTAAACAAGCAATCAGCACACATACAAACGCCTGGTGGGACAAGAAGGGAGCAGGGAGGGGCAGACCGTCAGAACTGGGCAGAGGTCCAGCTATCATTCTGAAAGCTGTCCGAGGGGGTGGAGTGAATGGGAAACTGAGAATTTCTGGAAAGCATCAGGGAATGCATGGATGGAGGGGGTCAGGGCTTGAAAACAGTTCTGAATTTGCTGCAGGGGAGGGCAGGCACACATATGTTCTGACTGCAGCGTTATGAGGGGCTTGAGCATCTCTGCTGCTCCATTACTTTTATCATTTGCTTGGTGGCATCCTTAACAAAGTCCTGATTTTCTTTTCTGTCCCACCTTTCAATTTCTCTCCACTCCCTGCATTCCCTTTTTTCTGCATCAAAGTATTATAGGACCTCCCGGAACATGTCCTCCTTGCTCTGTCTTGGCCACTTTCTTATGGCAGGGGTGTGTGTGTAGCGGTTCCCCTTGTGACGTTATGAGTGTAATATAATATTTAATTAGAAGGTGACAGGGCCAGAAAGAGTAATTAACTCAGACTGACCTGACCCATGGGTGAACCTTAAGGACTGGTTAGGAAGATATGTAAGGAATAGAGCTTTGAAATGTAGGTCTGCATTGTTAGAGATCTCAAGGGTAGATGTTTGCTCAGGGCTTGTGATGTAAGCAAACAAGTCTTGTCTATTGCGATGGTTTTAATTCAAAGATCAAAAAAGGAATATTAACATTTATGATGATACCTGAGTGAAATAGTATTATTGTCTATATGTCTCTTTGAAAGTTGTGATAACCTGTATCTGTACTGTTTAATGGATAAATTACCCTGTGCTAATTGCCAGGATGTTTGGAAGGAGAATTAAGCTTATTGTTTTCTCAGGCTGAAAGGCTGCTGGAAATGTATAAGAACCCTGGGACATGATCCTACTTCATCTCAGATCTGCTTTGGGTTTCAAGAGGGGGAAACCTTAAGCCACAAGGATTGAAATCCCCAGTCACTGACTGGAGCCACCCTGAATATGGACATTGGACTATAACCTATGGACTATATCTAAAAGGACTTTTGGCAACTACAAGCTCACCTCTGCTATGCATCTGAACCTCAAGAATTGAATTCAAGTCTGTATGTATATTGATCTTTTAACCAAACACACACTTTTCTTTTTTTAATAAATTTTAGTTTAGTTAATAAGAATTGGCTATAGTGTGTATTTTGGGTAAAATCTAAGTTATAATTAAACTTGGGTATGTGGCTGATCCTTTGGGATTGGAAGAACCTTTTCTTTTATATGATGAGATAAGATTCTCAGTAATCATCATCATATCTGATGTGTGTGTCTAAACGGAGGCCTGAGGCTGGGTACTTTAAGAGAACTGCGTTGTTTGGACTTCTGAGTAACCAGTGAGGTACTACAGAAGCTGTCTTGTGCTGGCTTGGTAAATCGAAATATTGGAATATCCACCAGCTTTTGGGGTTTGTCTGCCCCGTTCTGTTTGCAGCTTACCCTGAAGTGTCCACAGGGCTCTTGCTGGTGGAGGAGGGGTTGCCGCCAAGGATAGCGACCAACTCCTTATAGAACCAGCAGGCTTTCGGTGCAGCACTGGAGCGACAGTTTGCCTCCCTGGCCTTCTGGTACGCCTGCCTCAGCTCCTTTATCTTCACTTTGCACTGCACTGTGTCCCGATTGGAACCCTTTTCACACAGGCTGCGAGAAATCTGCCCATATATATCAAAATTCCTATGGCTGGAGTGCACCTGGGACTGTACAGCCTCCTCTCCCCATAGATTCAGCAGATCCAACTATCACACAGTGGTCTAAGCGGGAGAGCATTTGCTGCGTGGAGCCACCACGGTCAGCTGGAAAGATGTGATGTGAGCTCTCCATGCTGAGCAACCAGGAAGTGGAATTTAAAAAAATTGTGGGGCTCTAAAGGGGGATGGAAAGTTGTTTATCTGGCTATAGGGCAGTGGAGTTCACTGCTGATCAGAGCCATAAGGATGGGTATTGTGAGACCTCCTGGAGGCCATTTACAGCAGCAAAACCAAGCACGGTGTCTGCACTGGCACTTTTCCGCTAAAACTTTGGCACAAAAAAACCCTATGTCTCTCATCGAGGAGGTTTTATTTTGTCGCCAAAACAAGGCAGTTTTGTGATGAAAAGTGGCATTGCAGTGTGTAGATCTCCACTGTTTTGCTGCCCAAAGCTGCCTTTTGCTGACAAAACTCTGTAGTGTAGACAAGACCTTAGTGTTACTTCAGCTCAACACTTTCAGGTAAGATACTGGTGCCCCAAGATCATGGATAGTTGGATGCATCTTTCCAGGGAAGCATATTAAGAGAGCTGTCCATGAAGCTCTCTGAACCATTACTGTTGATTTTTACCGTGATCTTGGGACACTGGCGAAGTTCTATAAGACTGAAAAAAAAGTAATCTGCAAATATTTAAAAGGATCATTGGGATGACCTACAGAATTACAGACCAATTAGCCTGAAATTGATCCTAGGCAAAAGCATGGTAAATTCATATGGGATGCAATCAGCCACATGGCCCTGCTCCAGCTGGGTAGCAAGGTTGGGGGCTCTCAGAAGCAGTGGCATGGCCCCCCTTTGGCTCCTATGCGCTCCAATGGGAGCTGCAGGGGCAGTGCCTGCAGATGGGGCAGCGCGCAGAGCCACCTGGCTGCGCCTCTGCACAGGAGCCAGAGAGGGATATGCCGCTGCTTCCAGGAGCTGCTTGAGATAAGCGCTACTCGGAGCCTGCACCCCTGAGCCTCTTCCCATGCCCCAACCCCTGCCCCAGCCCTGATCCCTCTCCTGCCCACCGAACCCCTTGATCCTAGCCCGGAGCACCTCCTGCACCCCAAACTCCTCATTCGCAGCCACACCCCAGAGCCCGCACCCCCAACCAGAGCCTGCACCTCTTCCCGCATCCTCTGCCCCAGCCCAGAGCCCCCTCCCGCACCCTGAACTTCTCATTTCTGGCCCCACCCCGGAGCCCAGACACCCAACCAGAGCCCTCACCCCCTCCCACACCCCAACCCCAATTTTGTGAGCATTCATGCCTGGCCATACAATTTCCATTCCCAGATGTGGCCCTCGAGCCAAAAAGTTTGTCCACCACTGGTCTATGACCTGTGTCATGCAGGCAGCCAGTTTAGATTATCATAACTGGTCCCTTCTGGCCTTAAAAACTATAAATGCTTCTCAGGTGTCCAGGGGAAGCAGAAGAGGTGCAAGTTGCTAGTAACTTTCAGTAGACTGGATAAAACTTAAATGTTATCCCTGCACAGTGACAATTCTCATGCCAAAGAAAAGGTGCCTCTGGCTGGAGTTTCCTTTGTTTTTTACTTAAGCTTCAGAATAAACAGGAGTTACAGGAATTGAAAATTAGGCTGCATGCCCCAATTTTCACACTTGAAAAGGTAGGAGCAGCTACAACATAACACCCAGCCTCCACCATGATGGTGGTGATCGGTTCAGAGCCAGGCCTGTTGTGTGTCCCCAAGACAGCTCTCTGGGACTAGTGGTGAAGTGTTCTTAGTAATAGTAGAATCATAGAATGTCAGGGTTGTAAGGGACCTCAAGAGGTCATCTAATTCAACCCCCGGCTCAAAGCAGGACCAATCCCCAGACAGATTTTTGACACAGGTCCCTAAAGGGTCCTCTCAAGTATTGAACTCACAACCCTGGGTTTAGCAGGCCAATGGTCAAACCACTGAGCTATCCCTCCCCACAGTAATTGATGCAATGTTTCAGAATGAAAAATCAAACATTCAGAAATGAGGCAACTTCGAGTTAACGTTTCTGCCACAATTAACCCATTGTAGCCTAGTATTGTGTATTTTATGGTGCAGATTAAATACTTAAGAAGGAAATGAGTATAGAAAACACTGCGAGCCAGATTGACCCTGGTACTGGCCCAAGGGGAATGGGCATATGGTACCTTCCTCCCAACTCCAGCACACCATCACTACACACTCAGACCAGCACATCACACCTTCTCTTAGCCCAGGCTGAATGTCATGCAGTCAACTGGGTAGTAGCCATAGTTAATCCTCTTGGTGGCCAGGGGTTGCTGAGATACCCGCTGAACAAGTAGCCAGTTCCAGCTTTTTTTGGAGTAGCGCAAAGGGAAGAAGGCGGTGGCTGGCGAGTGTGACAGGCAGGGGATGTGGTGGGCCAAGATGGGGATGGGTGGAAGAAATAGGTAGGGAACATATGCTTTTGAGAGGATATGAACTGTTGGGGAATCAGGATCTGTTGTGGGGGTCAGGAGCTAATGGGGAGGACAGTTTCTGATGTTAAGCAGATAGGCAGTGAGCAGGGGTTGGACAGCATGGAACTGACTCCAAACTCTCCCTCCCCTTCAGCCCCCACCCAAGCTAGCTCATGGGAGGAGAATATAACTTACCCTAATGGCAAAGTCCCATCCCGGCTGCTGGGACACTGCCTGACTGCATCCCATTGCTCTTTGTAGGAGTCCTCCTTGTGATATTTTCCAACCAGGGAGTCAAAGTCGATTGTAGGAATTGGGAAATACAATGTCCAGATTAAAAGTGAGCTGCAGAAAATAAAGTATGGGCCCTTTAATCACAGACTGAAAGTTAGGTTTAAAAAAAATATATTTATTTTCATGGGTTTTTTTGAACGATCAGGCCCTGAGTTCCTGCTTTTTAACGGAGTACTTTAGGAAGAACTTTGGAGCATCTGGAGGGAGATTGATTGAGGTTGATTGAAACCTGTCCTGTTCTGCCAGCCTTTTAACTGAGGAGGAGGGGAGCGAGTGGTCTGTTACCACAGCCCATAAAGGAGGAAGTAAGAATCTGATGTTGCAAATATAAACTACAAAGCAGAAAAACTTTAAAGAAAAAACACCCCTTTGTCAGCAAGGGGAACAAACACAACTTTTTGTTTTGCAATATGTCTTTTAGAACTTAGACACAAGTAAACAAAAGAATGATGTTTTACAATAGAAACCCCCTTCAAATGTTAAATGTCTTGGATAGCTGACCTTTAAAGTTCACTTTTTTGTCGCTTGAAGCTGATTCCCTGCCTACAGTAGGCTGGATATGGAATGAGCACGTGCTGCTAAATAGGTTCTAGAAACTATTGTAAGTGCTAAATAGGAAGTATCGAGACAAGATATATTATTACACACACCAAAATAGTTTCCTTATCTGTGTTACTAAAAATGCTCTAGATTATCAAAATGGAAAGAGTTTGAAGCATCAAACATTTTTTCCAGCATTTCTGCTGTTTACTCAATGTTTCACCTTGAGTGGGCAGTGAAACTAAACTGTTCAATTTATGGCATTTTCACTTGCTATTTGTTGTCACTACCGCTTTCTCATGCTCACCCTCAAGCCCAGTGCTGTTATCTTTGGACTTTCAGCATTGCAGGGAACTAGCTAATGAAAGAAATGAGGTTTTGCTCATGGCGGTGTTTGTTACAATTTCTTGAAACCACGCCTGTTTGTCCCAGGTTTCAATTTACACAACCTAAATGTTGTGCCTAAAACCAGTTGACTGTTAAGCTTTTGAGAACTGTATCAAAACAGATTGTACAGTATGTGGTAATATCTCTTGTTGTGGGACACTAGTCTAGTGTTATATTTCCTCTCTTGAAATTTCCAGTTGAGGTTGAATTAAATCTAGTTTACCACAGCCTTCCCACCTCTTAGTTCCTGATAGATTGATATCAGTAGAAACCATTGGAAATGTCTCAGCTTTCAGCTGGTTTTTACGGCCTCGCTGTGCAACATCATTTACATCAGAAATAACTGGCAATGCAACCAATGTCCTCTAATCATTCTGCCACTTCTCTCTTTCTTCTGCCATGCTAGATCTGCCTCAGTGTTCAAGGGACAGTGCACACTGTGCACATGCAGGAGGGAACAAAGTCCCGCAGCAAGACATTTAAATGCCATAAAATGTCACAACACCAGGTAAAATGAGGATTAAAGAGGGAGACAGAGATAGAGTTTACTGGCAAATGATATGCAGTTAATAGCCCTCTGCACGCGTTGTCTTCACACAATGTTTCTATGCAGTTTTAAATGTCTTCTAAGACATTTCTTCTGTATAAATTCCATGCAAACGTAACCTTTATTATGAGAGCATCAATAATAGGAAAATCTAATTAAAGGCTAAAAGGCTTGCTAGAAATGGAACCTTTTTTTCATATGGAATCAGTAATGAATGAAATGACTTCTGTGAAGTATATTATTTCAGATGACTACTGACAAGTACAAAGGAAAGCCTGCCTATCACAACATGATTTAATTAATGTCTTTCCCCCTTGCACGCACGCACACACACACACACACACATCCCCTCCAGTCCCCATGTGGTCCTGGGTGAATTATTATTCCATGTGCCTGCATCAGAATATATGAAAAGAGCAGCTGGACCGTCGAAAGCCTCTCCATTTTGCTTAACCCAAATCATTAACATTCGGACACTTGCCACATTACCACCGTCTATTACACCCAAGACCACGGCTGATGAATTATATCTCTGTCAGTTGTCCTGTCTAGCAAATTACCAGCATGTGAAGAGGAACCCAATATCATTATCAGCATTACTGAACACGATGGACAAAGTAATGGCAGGCTATGTTTCACTTGTTCGGTGCTTCCCCAGTGAAACCAGACCATGGTGTCCTTCAGGCCATAATGAGAAACACTATTGAGAATATTGTCAATCCAAATAACAGAAGAAATGAGGCGTGACAGTTCAGAAAAGTGGGGATAAGTTCAGTAACAGAGCCAATTACTGGCAAAGGGCTTCTTTTTCTCCATGTTCAGTCTAAAATGACTAGAATGACCCAGTCAGGGCTGTTACCTAATTTTGACTTGTATCATGATTTTTCCTTTGCCTCTATAAGCCTGGTGAGGCTGGGAGTACTTTGAACACTGTACAGTTTCATTTAGAGCCTCTTTCTTTCCTTAAATATATATCTGAGTCCAAGCCGTAAAAAGGAATGTGTGGACATGACATATTGCACTATAAATGGATAGTAAGCATAGCCCTAATCCCTGTCCCTCTTCTGTATTCTATACATATAGAGGGGTTGTGAGCATTCTTTAGGCTTTTCCACTTACTTGCTAACTTCATCTTTCTTCCATAACAACAGTTGAAAGTGTGTGCTGCCAAATCGCCTGCCAAACTATTTAAGGCTATGATCCATTACATGCCATTTGACTTACACTGCACTTTACTATGAAAGCACCAGGTAGAATTCATTCTCTAGAAAACAATGTACAAAATAAATGCATATGAACATTAAATAAGAGAGCAAGGATTTCAGGGATATAAGAATTTGTAAGTGGGAAAAGTCCTTCAGAATTTACCTGCCCTGTAGAGCTGGGGAAATAATGGGATTTTCAGTTCTCTGGCAATTTTGAAAAGTTGAAAAACGTGTTTTGGATTGGACTGAAAATGAACATTTTTTTGAAATTGTTGGTGAATCAAAAACTAAAAAGGAAAAAATTTGTTTCAAGTGAACAGAAAGTTTTGATTTCAAGCATTTTTAAACATTTTGAAATGTTTAAAAATAAAATTAAAAGAAATGTCAAAATGAAACATTTCTGATTTAAAAAAACCAATGTAGGATTTATTTTTAAACAAACAGTTTAGTGAAACGAACATGAAGTTGTGAAACAGTCTGGTGTCATTAAATCTGCATTTTTTGACTGAAAAAATAGTTTCTGTTGAAAATTTTGAAAAATTTCACCAAGCTCAACCATCTAGTGCTTCCATCAAATACTGGATGCAAAAGGCCTCAATCCCCCGCCCCGCTTAAAAGTGTTTCAAATGGCCCAGAGCACAGGGGCAAGTCCATTGGGAGCTCTCTTCAGAGGCTAAAATAATTCCATACTTTTTAATGTCTCCTTCCGTATTGGAGGCAAGGACTTTCCTACTCTAAAAGTGTGTCCGACCACATTAGCACTTTGCTAATTGGAGTAAACTTTTTTATAGATGTGTTGAGAGCATTCTACACGGGACATAACTGATGGGTGATCCTTGGAGTTTGCTTCAGTCTGTGTTCACAACCAGTTTCTCCCACTGCTTGCCCGCTCTCAGGAAAGGGAAAGGAGTAGCCACAACCTTAATTGTCTACAAATTCAGCACACTGTCAGTTCCTGCTGGTCTGGAGAGGATTTGAAAGAAACCTCTCCAGTGGGTTCCATCTCATCCTGGATTTGAAGCATTTAAACAAGTATCTGAGGAAGGCCTTGTTCTCATTCAAGACCTTGAGGCCTACCATTAAGATGTAGTGAACTCAGAACAGTTTCTAGAGAGCAGAGCCCTTCAGGTTGCTTCTCTTCATGGTTCTATTCTTCTGATTCATAAACAGTTCCTGAAGGTGTGTGTGTTTCAAAAGCACTTCTGGGAACCTCTACTTCCTCCCACCCTAAGCTTTCACAAAGGTAGTCCTAAATTACATGATGGGTTGCTACAGGCCCCTTCAGAACTGGAGGATTCAGCAGCAGTACAAGTAAAATCTAGGCATTCATCAAGGATGCCTGTGTCATCAGTCTCAAGAAGCGATTTCCTCCCTTCTCCCCCTGAAATTGGTTTACCTGTAGGCTCTATTCAGCACTTGGATAGTCATTTCCTCAGAGGACAGGATCTCTAAGGTAAGGGAGGACGTTTCGGGCCTGTTGGGAACTGGGAAAATTAGTGCGACCATGTCAAGTTTCCAGGCTCTGTCGCAGCTTGCATGAACCTTGTCCAGTGGGCAAAGTTCAAGATATATCCATCATAGGCTTCCGGTACTTTCTGGTAGGAAAGTGATTCTCTCATTCCCTTTTGCAAAAAAGGAGCTGAAGTGGTAACTGAGTGTCTCTTATTCCACTTCTGTGCAGTAATCATGAAGGATGCCAGTCTGCAAGAGGCTGGAGCCAACTGGGAAAACAAGGCACTTTGGTACCTGAGAGAAGAGCCTCCGTCTATCAGAAAGGCTGTAAACAAAACTAGCCCTTCTATGCTGCAGGGGCACTACCAATGGAAGCACATTCACATCCAGAGAGGCAATGGCAAATAGTGCTGTCATGGCAAATCTGAGTGAGGAGGAGGGACTGGAAGTTCCAGGATGGTGCCAAAGCTCACAAGGTTTGCCTGTGGGCTGACACCCATCTCTTGATCATCTCAGTAGTCAGTATTACAAGAACATTGAATGTGATGGTAGACTTGCTGAGTCTCTCCCTTTCTGCAGATCGAATGGGAGCTGTCAGCAGCTGCCTGTCAAATTGCCTCACAAACTTGACAATTCTCCAGATACACATAATGGCCATCAGTAGCTTGGCAAAGATTAGGATTTATGCTCTGGGATCAGGTTCCCCAGGCTGCTGGGAGTGGCTCCTCAGTTGTACCCCTGAGAAGTCAGTCTTGATCTGCCTTTCTCTCCTTTCCATCGTATAGGACAGTTGCTAGAGATTTTGGCACAGGAAAGAACTTCTTTAATTCTGATCACTCGGAATTGGCCTGAATCCCCAGAAGAAGGATTGAGTTACTGAAATCCTTCATGTTACCTGTGGCAACTGATTCTCTCACAAAGCTTCTGCAGGGTATAAGTATTCCTAGTAGTCATAGGTGGCATGTAACAGAAAAAAATCCTCTCTACAGTTTTGGCAGTGTGCTACAATGAATTGTAATTACTGTGCCCTACAGCATGTTAAAATTAATTTCAAAGTTACGTAGGCACACAGGAACAGGAATTGCCATGCAGGATTAAACTCATGGTCCATCTAGTCCAATATCCTGTCTCTGATAGTGGCCCACACGAGATGCTTCAGAGTTAGGTGCAAGAAACTTCCTAATAGATGTTGGCTTAAACCCTGAAGCATGAAATTGAATATCTCCTAATTTTTTTGTTAGCATTAACTGTTGTAACTCTGGATAATATTATTATCTGCATTTTTCTGAAGAGGCTTGCAAATTTTTTTTGGCCTCAATGGCATCCTACAGCCATGTAGGTTTAATAAAGTTGTGTGACAAAGCATTTCCCTTGGTCGGTTTCAGATTTGCCATCTTTTAATTTAATTTAAGGAATTTACCATTTACCTACATCCTGTAAATGTTAAGCATAGGTTTAGTAGACTCTAAGGCCTGGTCTACACTCACCTCCCAATTTGAACTAACGTACGCAACTTCAGCTACGTGAATAAGGTAGCTGAAGTCGACATACCTTAGTTCGAACTTACCGCGGTCCAGACGCAGCAGGCAGGCTCCCCCGTCGACTCCGCGTACTCCTCGCGCCAAGCAGGATTACCGGAGTCGACGGGGAGCACTTCTGGGTTCGATTTATCGCGTCCAGACAAGACGCGATAAATCGAACCCAGAAGTTCGATTGCTTGCCGCCGAACCAGCGCGTAAGTATAGACAAGCCACTAGTGATAAACATCATGATGCTCCCCAATCAGAGGAAGGATGGTCAATCTCCCATGGATGTGTATCTAAGTGGTCTACATGGACTATTCAAAACAGTGAGAACTGCCCAGTGGGCTGCCTGTTCTCCTCCCTACTCTGTGTAATCTTCGCCACTAAACAGAGCAGGATATTTGTTTTAGATCCTGCTCTAGGTTGAATCTTGGGTTATTCCTTTGGAGCGTGATGTGATTTTCTTCAGGCCTGGTTCTCTGGGGAATGCTATGGGGTATTACAATAGCACCTGAGATGGAAAAGGAAGAGTTGAGTAGGATTTACACAGGTGTAACAGAGGCTAGAGACATTACAAACGCTCAAGAAGTTAGAGAAAATTTACAGCTATAGTAAAGACAAACTGTATGTGATTTTATTGTGTTGAAAGGGATCATTCATTATAACAGAGACATCTCTATAGCTGCTGTGTTGTTTTTTCCCCCTTGATTTAGGGTCTCACATCTCAGTGTTACATTTTGTTGATAACGTAATGAACATTAAAAATGGCACATACTATTTCTTTCTTATAGTCAGCGGTAAATCATAACTCTTCTCAGCACTTGCTTCTAGTATTCCAAAACATATAATTTATGCTTCTAATTGTTTTGAGACAGTGTTTATACTTGATCATTGTTTTTGCAGGCATTAATATTGTTTTTGTGTGTATTTCCCCCCAGATGTTATAGATGCAGCAGAGAACAAATGTAAGAAGAGCTCAAATCACATAAAAAAAATACATTTCCTTTTGCTAGTCTGTTCAGCACTGCAGTGCAAATGGTGAGTTATCGGTTAATGGTGGGACATCTAATACAGAATTTACATCTAATTTTGAGCTGTCACAATTCAGAAGTCAGTCCTATGAAATTGGACAATTTATCCCTGAAAAAACAATCTATAATACCAAAGATACCTGCCATTAAAACCAATGTAGTACAACTTCTCTGCAGAGCCCTGAAAAAGGAGGGCTCAGTTAGTGATTCCTCTCCAAGGACTGAATATTTCCCTAATCCAAGGTTCCCAGCTCCTATATTCAGTCCAGTCCCAGTTTCATAAAAGCTCTGCAGGCTCTTTCCTGTGAGGTGTGGAGTGCCCTCCACACATACTGACTTAAGAGGGGGTAGAGGAGGGTCAGCTAGTGTCAGGGTTGAGCAAGGGGTCATAGTAAACCCAACATAGTTTTAAATTCGGAGAGCTTGGGAACCACCAGAGCTGCAAATAAATATTTTATACAGTCACAAAACTAGAAATCACAGTATTCTGCCAATTCCATTAGGTTTGTGAGCCACTGGATGCTAAAATCACGTGGGAAAGACAGTTGCAAAGTTGACAGGCCAGTACCAATGTTTCCAAGCCAGCAAAAGCAATGGCAGAATTGAATTTTTTTAAAAACATAGTGTCTACAGAAAATGTAAAAACAAAATACTCCGCATAAGGGCCTCTGCTACACTAGGGTCTTTATGGAATGTTACTGGCAGCGCATCCTTACTATCTCCCTCCAGTAGCAGAAGGATCTTCGGAAGGAAAGGGTTGTCCTTGGCAAAGTATTCACTCTAAAGCAGAGATCCTTGGAAGGAGATCTCTGGAAGCTAGTTTCCAGTGTGGTATAGCTATGCTATAAGAGATGGTCCTTACTTCTCCATCCAGGGAAATCTCAACTTCATTTTCAGTGTACCTGACAGAAATGTAAATAAATATTGGCACTTTATATGCTTCAAGAGAAGATGTTTCTGGTAATATGTTTTTCTTAATTCTTTGTGTTTGAGAACGTAATTACTACTAGAAATGGGTCCAAACCAGAGCCACAGATCTCAACAACTCTGAAATGGATGAGGATTTGAAATCTGGATCTGAAGCCTGGACTATCTTTAAGACTTTTTTGATCCAATGGGAGAAACTCCAAAGAGAAAGGTGTGCTAAGCTTGCAAGCCAAAGTAAATAACAAGCATGCTGAAAGTGTAACAGAGGTTCTTTTGTGTTATTGCACTGCACAATGGATTAACAATATTGACATTGCCAGTTCTCGGGAACCCAGAACCTATTTGCTCAGTTCATATCCATGTTCACGGTGTGGCTTACATTTTAAAACCTACTATACAAATGAACTAAGATCAGAAGTCTGAGCAGTATACGCCACTGGAAAATCTTTGCAAAACAACATCCAGTGAAACCTATTCAAGTGAACAAAGGATCATCAAAAATTGGCTGCCTCCATCAATATGTGAGGGTGGATTGGTGTGGGTTGTGCATACACATCATTGCCCCAACAGTAATATACAACCCATTTCAAAGTGGTTTACAAAGGATGTTAAATATAATTATCCCCATTAAAGAGGTGGAGTAAAGTGAGGCACAGAGAGGTTAGGTAACTTGCCCAAGATCAGGAAGCAGAGTCCTGAACAGCATCTTGTGCTCTCAACTCAGTGCCCTAGCCACTGGCCAATGCTGTCACTTCCGCTAGAAACAGTGAAGGATGCTCCAAACAATGGAAAAGAAAGAAGTTGTTAGTTAAGAACATAACATGCCCCTGCAAGACAGAGCTCTGCTCTCTGCTGAGGCACCTAAGTTTCCTCAGAGAGGAGCTCTTCTTTTATGAACCATAGGAGGCTCATTGGAGCAGAGGTCCTCCATAGCTGGCTTGTGAGCACCAAGTTCCTCTGCTGTGCTTCTCCTACCCCAGCTTGAGCCCATCTCTCCTCATTGCAACCCCTACAAAACACTTTCCTGTTCACCCTGTTTCATCATTTCTCATGACTCACCCACCTCAGCTTTGCATGATGCTATTGCCCGGTGTGTCAGGGAGCTGAAGAGACATGTGAGGGGTGGGTAGGACTATACAGGCCAGAATGGGACTGTGCAGGGCAGTCTGTGGGGAGAAGAGCCCAGTGCCAAGGCACTAGTATTTGAAGAGGTCTCCCAGGACAGCTTCCTTGGCTCTTTGACACACCAGGCAGCATTGCTAGGGGAAGAAAGTGTCTCTACACCAACACGACACCAAAAACTCCCTGTGACACTACTGCCTTAGCACACCAGGGAGCCCAGGCAGCAACACGGAGGGAACCCTGCAAGCTCCAGTGTTGCAGAGGCAATAGTCTGCCCTCAGACCCTCTGTAAGGCCCCTCCTGGATATAGCTCCTGTACCGCCCCCCCTCCTTTTTGTACAAAACCCTCTTCTGCCCAGTCACCAGCCCCTCCAAACATCCATGTTTAACTCCTCACTGATGCCTAAAAGCCGGACTGACTCTCCCCATGTACCACTCCAACCCAGCATGTTATGGTGCTGCTCCCCAGTGCATCGCGAGCTGAAGCCTCCTCTTGCCCGCCACCCAAGCCCCTTTCCATGCCCAGTCTTTGTGCTCTCAGAACACCTGGCTGCTGCCCAGTCTGGCTCCTTAGCCCCCTAGGGGCTCTGTACCGAGCAGAGCTGGGGCATCAGAGTGGGAGGTGTAACAGCATCTGAAAACAGCAGGAGCTGACAGTTGTTAGCGTTTCCTTATGAGAACAGACAACTTGTAATGACTAATGGGACCCACCCACCCCCATAATCCCGCTAGCACTGATCAAGCTAGTGTGCTAAAAATAGTAGCGTAGCCATCATAGCACAGGCACTGGCAAGTGGCAGCACAGGGTAACCACCCTAAGAACAAACCAATGGGGTCTTGGGCAGGAATGTAGTTGGGGGGGGCATGCTGTTGCTGCTGCCTGTGCTACACTACTGTTTTTGGCAACTAGCTTGATAAGAGCTAGCATGAGTATGTTTGCTCGGGTTGGGAATCACCCCCTCCCCTCCAGCTCCAAGTGTAGCTGTAGTGTTGGTGCACACTAAAGTGTGTCCACATGGGGAGCTGGTGTGGAGTAGCCAGTACATGTTAGCCACTGCAGCCTTATTCCCAATGTCAATAAGCCCTTAGTCCTGCTTTAATAGCAAATCCCAAGGCACCCTTAGCTGTGGAACATAGTACTATGACTGGCTAGCTCATTGTATGTATACTGTGTAATCATAAGGCTAGTTGCACTTTAGCCCAGTTTAGAATCTAGGTGAACTAAACTCCAGCATAAAATGCTCTTCACAACATTTTGAGACACGTTTTCATAGGGGTAAGGTTTGGCTGACAGCTTGCCTTTAAAACGTGCAGGTCACGTAGGAGTTGCTGGGAGCTACATCACAATCACTGCAGGCGGCAAGGAGAAAGCAGTATTGTTAATAAAATAACATTCACACCGTGGAAACAGGAGAGTTGTACAAATGGAAGTTTCTTAACTGCGAGAGCATTGGGCTGGCTCTTTACAGATTGTTTCATTTGATTAGTAGATTGTAGATGCCATTTTTAGTCATCTCGAAAGCACTGACATCTTTCTTCTGCTTCGGCATCAAAACAGGAAAAAATGAATATGGGTAACCAGCCATGGAGTTTTATAAAAAAAATTTATATACAGCATGTAACTATTGCTGAAAGGCCTGATTCATACACTATTATGCATACTACCTAGGATGGCAGGATTGGCGAGATCCTATGGGGCAAAACATGGCATTGAGAGTAGGAGGATAAATAACAGAGAAATGGGGGAACTTGTATTCTTGGCATGAAATCCTGGCCCTCTTACAGTCTTTGGGGCCAGGATTTCAGCTGTAGAACTCAATCCTGAACGCCATTTTGGACTCTTTGTGAAATGGGGGGTGGCAAGAAAGAACTTAAAATTGACCGTTTTCCCCCAGGTAAGGCTTCCATTTGTTAGGGAATTTCTAGGATGGTGTAAAGTTGAACTAGTTTGCTCCTATACCAGCCCACTTGAGGCTGCTCTAAACTATGCTGGAATAACTGAAATGGTCCATGGAAGGCTGCAGGATCAGGTGGCCACAAAGGGCTCTTTACAGCCCATCCTCCTCACCTGCACTCAGTGCTTTCTGAGTGCAACTGAAGATGGAGGTTCCAGTTTAGATTGGTACCTTTCCTGGGCAGGGACTGTTCCATCCTTTGTCTTGTATACAGAGCAGAACACAGGGTCAATATTTAAATGACAAATAATTCATATGTGCATTTTCTTTCAAATGGCACTCTTTGTTCTATCTTAACATTGACTATTTCTTACCACGGCTGAGAAAAGGCAAAAAAGGGCAATTTGATGAAAACCCATATTCATTTTTTGGAAACATGTACAGTGAAAACAAAGGATATAAAATTAAAACCAACTGTGGTTGGTTTTGTTTTGTTTTGAATACCTAGAAAACAACCAGTAAACAATGTCTTCATTTATAACCTGAAAATAAACAGTGTTAAAAATGGAGTAGCAAATAAAATAACTTGCATTATGGATACAAGGACGCCTTGTTAAGGAAACATAATTGAAGGAACCTCATTGACAACTTTGGTCTTGAATTTACAATGCCTGGATTACCACTAGCATCATTTCAAGTGTAAACACTTTGTGCTTCTAAAATGCAAGATGCACACCTTCTGGATGTCCAAGTCCCTCTCATTGTTCGATGTGTTTTATAAGCTCATTTTAAGACATATTAGATACAACTCTGGGCCGTGTATGAATAATGTATGAATGGTTTCCATTCAAAGCAACAGAAAGCAATACTAGACTGTAAAATGTTGACGTTTTGGGGTGGTGGGTTTTTTTAGGTTGAATGAATCCATTTTATGTTTAATTGTGCTTTACCTAAGCACATGATTTAAGCATGCATGAGATAAAGGCATCACAATACAGTCATTTTTGGAAATACTAGTTTTGTTTGTGTTGGGTAACTGTACATCTAGTGAGCATGGAGTCATGATTAGTTGCAGTCCCATGTACTTTTGGTTTCAAAATTTAATCCCTAATTTAAAATTACTCATAGGTCAGATTTAACTCATGCAGTATACTGCCTTTTTCTCCTTTCTTTTTAGTTTGCTTGCCTTTTGAACAAAGAAACAAACAAATAATATCTTAGGCAAATCTTAATCCCTGATCTCCTTCAAGGATGTAACATGCCTTAGAGAAACGTGTAAATGGAATGAGTACCTGAGATGGCAGAATTCTGATTTAGTTTAAGAAACAGTCTCACTTATGGTGTATTATAATCTGCCATACTGTAGGCGGTGCAAAGTGATGCTGGCCAGGATTCCTATTGGAGCTTTGTTGACTTGTGGTCATATGTAAGGACAATACACATTATAGTCATGTTTTCCAGATTGTTTTATAAAGTTATTGGCTTTCTGCTTAAATCAAAAGTTGTCAGTAAACACTCACTGCAAGTAGGTTATTGAAGTTTCTGATAAATATTTGTTTACAGTGAAATTGTCCTTGTACATTTGTAGCCCAGTTCATTCCTCATTCCTATTTAGTTTGTGAAAAATACACCAGGGATGCATTTGGCCCATGCAGACTAATTCTGTATTAACTACTACTAAGGATGCTGCTTGCTTCCTATCAATTTCACATGGAATCAGGGATCTCACAGCTGACAGCCTTGGGAAAGATCACTTAAAGAGCAATGG
The DNA here is from genome assembly GCF_011386835.1 of Chrysemys picta bellii. NCBI lineage: Eukaryota > Metazoa > Chordata > Testudines > Emydidae > Chrysemys > Chrysemys picta. The sequence goes on along the minus strand of NW_027052739.1, from coordinate 251,358 downwards.
TGACTATGGGCCATATTTTACATCTTTATATGGCAGTCAATGGAAGTTTTGCCTAAGTAGGAGCATAATATTTTGGGCTTGCAGTATATGATCTGCTCACTGGGAGTTGAGTGAGCAGCACGTGCTACAATCAGCTCCTAATCTGTATAGAATGTCATTTAGAAAAGCAGCTTCAAAGGGTACTGCATAGAGTGCGTTCAACTTCTTCAATGACTAAAGGTTATTGTGTAATCAGATCCATGTAGGTGGATTGCTGCCTCTAGGGAGAGCTCCATTAAAGTTGTCAAGATTCTGTGTAGATGCAGAGGTCCACTCATACAGCTTTCATTGCAGAATCAGGGCCTTGGTTTGGCATAAGTGAAACCTCCGTATGGTGTAAAGTGCCACTCAAGGATTCAATAAAATTCCCCCTGCTGAATAGAAGCTGCATTTTAATCTTATTTTTCTTTTAATATAGTGAACTATGGGATGATACACTGTACTTAAATCAGAAGCCCTAATAGATGGCTCTAAGTTTGTATAATAACTTTGAGTACATTAGTTACTGTACCTTTATCTAAAATAAATAACAGAAACAGGTTTTTGACAAACCTCGTAACTGAGATATCACCTATTGTGTATGGAAGAAAATATTTTTAAACTGAAAAATAAAGTTAAAGTTTAGTTAAAAGATTTACTTGCATGGGAGTGATATCACAAAACTTGCTTTTAATGTGAACACTTCACTTCACAGAATGAAAAATTATTTATAACACTTTACTCGCAGTTTGGTCACTTTTACATTAGCTGTACACATTTGCTGAAGTTCATAGGTATGTATCTTCTTCAGGCCTAGGCTATATCAGACTGATTGCACATTTTCCTTTCACACAATGGCTCTCCTATAGTGCACTGAAGTGTCAGTGAGCACTGTCTAGTTACATTCTCCTTTTTATTTATGGCTCAACAAGAAAAAAAAATTCCCCTTCAAATCCAAATACCCTCAAGTGTCTAAAATAAAATCCACATTTTTTAGAGAATGTGTAATTCATTTTATTGACCTGATTTTCATAAGTTAGGTGCACAATTGCATACCTATGTATTACAAACAATTACTGAATTTTGCACAAAAATCAAGGAATTGCACACCTAATTATTTTGAAAATCAAGCACAGTCACCGTCTAACCTATGAATCCACCTTCCCTTTTCAGCACACTTTACTGAATTATGATATATTTTACACATATACATTTTGGCCAGCAAGATAATTTCCATGTTAAACAATTTCATTGCCGTCACACGCAGAATTGCAAAGTACGTTCACAGTTTTAATAGATTGTAATTAGCTTTTCCAGTTGTGCTTTAAAAACTCCAAATATAGTTTTCAATATTAAGTGCAAAGCAAATGTCCTGTGCAGCTACAGTTGGTTGCAGAGTTATAAACTCCAGAATTATGAGCAGAAAGTTCCATCATTCTCCAATTTCATCACTTGACTTTTCAGGTATGGCCTCCAGGCTTCGACGGGGCTTTGAGACTTCTGCATTTTCAGTGCCTGGTTTATTGAGTCCACATGAAAGAGCGGCATAATGGATTTGTTTCAGATTCTCAAATGTCTCATTTTTAGCATATTTTAGAAGATCAGCTTGTCCCTGTAAGAACAAGTACAGTTAGAACATACAATCAATAATAGGATTCTTTTCAGATTTATTGTACAGTTGCCCTGCTCATGAAGATCAAAACCAGATTACTATGCGTTAGTAAGAAGCCATGCTGCTTGCTTTCTCTGGAGCCAACTGGATGTATAAACAAAAGAACAGAAACCCTCGCTACCCAACAGCTTTCAGTAACAGAATCTGCTACAGTTTTAACACATGCTGTTTATTAATGCAGACAGATGTGGGGATTCATTTGTACACCTCACAGAGCAGTTACATGCTTTTCTTTTTTGTTTACCAGGAAGTCTCTTCACTCAACAGTAGCCTGGTGATAAACCTAAATAAGGGCTGGCGTCAGAGAAAGCCCTTGTGAGAGGGGCAGAGAGGACTGAAAACTCAGCTGGGTTACATTGATGATGCTTCCAAGGAATTGTAGGAGTTTAAGGAGAAGCTCAGAGAAAGGGCAGGCCTAGAACAGAAATTGCTATCACTCCCTCCCTTCCCTTGGTGGAGTCATGCTATCATTAGCTAGGTTCTCCCTACTTGCAGCTGTGCTCAGGTGAACCACCACGAGGCAATGCTGCTACAGACAGCAACTCCTCCTTATGCTATTTACATGCAGGAATCCATGGGCTGAACATGCTACAGAGAACAGCTTCTTCCCTGAGTCACTGCACATAGAAGACTTCACAGAACCTGTGTAGAGAGGCTCTTGGGGTAAAGGAGACTACATTTGCACTCTCTGGAGGACCGCCTTTTGGCTTATCCTGTTTTACTTCTGCGAGCAGCTCTGAATAAGCATACCAGATCAGTATAGAACTTGCTAAAGAATGTTACGGTACTGACACTTACAACTGATGGAAAATATTTTCATATGGAATTAGAATGTACCAAATTATTTCTGTTTGAGCCACACAAATGGAAAACATTGCTGTATACAAAAAAAATTCCTCCTTGAAATTGCAATTGGCAATGCATGTTCCACCTATGGGGAGACAAGTAACAGAAAGTTCAGCCACTGGCTTCAATAACATTCTGATTCTTTCATCTGTTAAAGGAAACCAGGACTTTTTTTTTTCTTTCTTCAAACATGACAACCAAGAAAGTTAATTTAAAACATTCCGGTAGAATAAGTGAGTCATAGCGAGAGTGCATCTGTTTCTAGCACAAGTTGTGATGTGGATTAGTTAGAATGCAGTTTTAGAACTTTAACTAGGCTGTTTATTATAGGTTGTACTGGTGGCTCGGCCTACAATTAAGCTTGCCTGACACTCCCCATTATGAGACTCTGTTGCTTACAACTATGTGAATCTTTAACTGTTTGGGCTGAAATTTTCCATACTGCCTCAGCCTCAAGCTGATTTTTTTTTCTGAAAAATTTCAGCATAAAATATTCAGCCATTTCCAAGAACAAGATTACAGAAAAAAGGTTTTTTTTGTCGTCCATTAAAAAATTCTTGAGACCTTTTCTTTGAATGGCTCTAGTGTTCGATATTTTAAAATAAGGACTTGTAATTCGGCCGGGGGGGTGGCCTTTATATCAGGGATGTGCCTTTTGCGATCAAAACATGCTCGTTTGGCCAAGTGATAAACCTTTGACAAATTGTAGTTTGCACATGCTCAGTAGAGATTTCATCAATTTCAGCAGCTAAATTTCCAGAGTCTGGCCTCAGGGAGCATGCACCTGCATATGGTTTTGCATGTTCTATCCAGCCTAAGGCTACACTTGTGAAGCCTGACTTTCTCTGTAATGGTTGCTCCCTGTTACTTTGGGGTGGGCCCTAGAACTATGAGTAGGGAGATGATCTCTCCTGTGCTATTAATGACCATGCTTCTGCCCAGGCCACGTGGGGGAGGAAGCTGTCTGATTCAAATGTAGAGGGAACAAGAGCTGGACCAGGGGGAGAAAAAGGCTTGGGGGGGGAGGGGAGAATCTGGAACTGGGTGTGATTGGACAAGGAGACTGGCTGGGACTGTTTGGGAGAGAACACTGGGAGACGGTGAGAGAAATTCAGGGGGCTGGGAGATAGTTGGCTTATGGGAAGAACATTGAAATCAGACAAGGAGCTGGGGAGCGGAGGGACAACTGGGACTGACTGGACAAGAAGACCAGGACTAAAACTTACTGGGGAGAGCTGAGAAAGAGCTGGGGTAACGGGCGAGAACAGGGACTGACTGGGAGCTGGAGTGGACAGGGTGACTGACATTGGATGACAAGCCTGCAGAAGACAAGTGGGATAGGTGGGATGAGGACCCAAGAGAAGAGAACTGAGAGTGGCTGGGCAAGAAGCCTGGGACTGGGAATGGTGGGGGAGAGGGGAGAAAAGGAGAGACTGGGTCTAGGACTGTGAGCCTGGCTAGGGAGACTAGCAGTGGTTAGGCAAGAAGACTGGGCCTGGGTAAGCGAAGAAGAACAGTACTGGGGCAAGGAACCAGGGATGGAGAAGAGACAGGACTGGGACAAGTTGAAGGGAATGGTGCAGAATGGGTCAAGTCAGGGGAGAGGAAGGGGGAGGAATAGGCAGAAGAATCTGTGCCCACTATAGCACATTCCCATCCAGAGCCTGAAATGGAATTCAAGATTGACAGATAGCAATAGCAGGTTGTCATTCTCTGTATGGACTAGGTGTGGGGTGAATGGCACTCTTTTCCCATTGGGTTTCATACATAGTTGCTGACAGCAAAGGAATAGTGAGACTCAGTACTCCATTAACTCAAGTGGCAGAGGTCAATGCAGTGGCTCTAAAGATTCCAACCCTGCTGATGAACCATGGGGTTGTCAATATGATGCCACAGGATGGAATTTCCCCCCCACCCCAGTTTGCTTGTTTAAAAACCTAGGAAATTACACACAAACTCTGTTAAAAGTCCACTACTGAGGTTGCAAAGTAAAGCACTTAAATGTTAGGAAATGCCAGAATTAATTTCCCCCCGGAGCACCCTTAATTTCCCCCCGTGCATAGGCAGTGTGACACAGTCTTTAATTACATGATCACATACTGTTTTTCCACAGGACCAATTTTCAAAGGTTCATCATTCTTTCAAACTAATTCACCTCAGAACAATATAAGGCACCGTTCCTTGGTAAGGGCTATTACAATGCCACATTTCTTTTCTTTGAGCCCTGCCATTTTGGCTTTGGGGATATTCAAAAAAAGGAAGCAAGACTTTTAAAAAAAATTCATAAATTAATCTATTCCAAGGCCAGAGAAGACCATTGTAACCATTTAATCTGACTTCTTGTATAACACAGGACTCCATCAAAACGCCTCCTGTCCCCCCAAAAATGCTTGATGGTTGGCAAGTCAAAATAAGTCAAATAATAGCCTTTCCTGACAAATAAATCTAGCTTCTTTTGGCTTCTTTTCCTTTAGCAGTGCTCTGTTCTGTCTTGCCTTCTTGTTGGCCACCATGATAACCAGGGTGGCTGTAAAATATTCCACATCTCCAGGTGGAAATTGATATTTTCTGTCCACCTTCCTGGATGTGACGGCAATTGTAGCTGGGGTCTGTTATAGTGATTGGGCTGAATTCATTATTGCCTCATTTATAGGCCAGGCTACCATTCCAGAGCAGTAGATTGCAAAATATTCACTAGCTTGTGGGTGGGCTCCTGCACCTCCTCCAATGGTAGCTGGAGTGCCGTTGTCTTTTTCCAGAGCTCTTGGAACTCCTTAAAGCAGCAGTTCTCAAATTGGAGGTTGGGACCCCTTAGGGGGTTATTACATGGGGGGTTGCGAGCTGTCACCCTCCACCCCAAACCCCGCTTCACCCCCAGCATTTATAATAGTGTTAAAACATAAAAAAGTGTTTTTAACGTATAAGGGGGGTCGTACTCAGAGGCTTGCTGTGTGAAAGGGGTCACCAGTACAAAAGTTTGAGAGCCACTGCCTTAAAGTCATCTAATTGTGGGGCCCTGAGGAGCAACACTGCTTCACCCAGAGATGATGACAAAGCAACTGGTTTTGAGGAATCTAATGGAGGAAGGGCTTGTTTCCTCTTGCTCCTCCTCATGACTACGAGAGACCTGAGTTGGTGGGAGTTCGGGCGCTGCTTGAGTTGCTGAAAAAATGAATGAAGGCCCTTAGGCATGTATGGTCAGTCTGAGTAGTCTTGCTTCCCATGAGATGACCAAGGTGCCCAACAGGGCCACAGGGGCACAGAAGTATGGGCCATGAGGTCCTGGTATGAGGAACCAGGTTCCTGGGAGTGATGAGGGCCCCTGGAACTCCTAAGGAGGTAAAGGATGGTGGTAATGCTCTCAGTGAGTACACATGATCATACTTGTGATCATCACCCAAGGTAACTGAGGATGCTGAGGAGAATGAATACTCTAGATCAGGGGTGGCCAACCTGAGCCGGAGGAGGAGCCAGAATTTACCATTGTACATTGCCAAAGAGCCACGGTAATACGTCAGCAGCCCCCCATCAGCTTCCCCCCCCCACCCACTCCCAGTGCCTCCCGCCCACCAGCAGCCCCGCCGATCAGCAACTCCCCCTCCCTCCCCGCACCTCCCAATCAGCTGTTTTGTGGCGTACGGGAAGCTCTGGAGGGAGAAGCGAGGGCACGGCTGGCTGAGGGGAGAGGGTGGGAAGGGGTGGAGTGGGGGCAGGGCCTGTGGCAGAGCAGTGAGCACCTCCCCGCACATTGGAAAGTTGGCGCCTGTAGCTCCAGCCCCGGAGTCATGCAGCTCTTTGTATAGGCACTATTAACTTCCGAAGAGCCGCATGTGGCTCTGGAGCCACAGATTGGTCATCCCTGCTCTAGATCCATCACAGATGCTGTGGATCTGGGTGTTGCTGGCAACTGCGCTGAGGTTCTTGATGCCACATTCAAGAGTCTCAGCACAGTCAGGGTGAGTTAGGTTGAAAGGAGTGAATACTCCAGTTCTTGCGGGATTGGAAGGTCTCAATAAATCTGGCTGGTGCTGGTACATGTAGTCCGGGGTAGCTGATCCAATCAGTGCTGGAGTTCAACCCTTGACCATGCCTAGCCTCATGACAGTGCTGACTTTGCTACCAGTGCTTGGGTAAAGTGTATTTTCCCCCATTGATATTTCATTCATATAGGCCAGGGGCTCTCTGATTTATTTTGCTAGGCCCACCTTCTGAAAATATTTCAGGCTGTGACAACCCAGCTCCCACAAAAAAAGTGACAGCAAATTACTGAACATACGCATAGGAGCATACTTGTGGTATTGCCACCCTTACTTCTGAGCTACTGCTGGCATTTTCACTGCCTTCAGACTTGGAGTGGCCAGAAAGCGGCGACTGCTGTACCCACCCCTACCCTTCCAGCTACCCCCCTCCTCCCAGCAATATTTTTTGTGATCTCGCAACCCCCTTATGAGTCTTGCAATCTCTTTTTGGGTTGGGACCCCCAGTTTGAGAAACACTGATATAGGAAGAACGATTCCTAAAACTTTCCAAACAAACTGTAATCAGGAAGTGGCAAAGCTTCAAAGAAAAGTCTCCCAAAAGGTAAGAGTTTCAAAAAATTCTTAATGACTGAAGATGGGGGGAGTGGTGTGACAGAATGGAAAGAGTCATGCAATCTCAGCTACAGCACTTACTGAAGTAGCAGCAAAACACAGTAACACGGACCTTAATAAAATTAAACTAAAAAGCTCCTTTGTACGGATTCAAAGATTTGTCTTCTCAATTTAGAACTCAACAGTTGGCCTAATACAGTAATTCATTTGTTAGAGGTTAAATGTCTCAATAACTAGACAAAAGCCCAATCCTATAAGCCCTCTAAGTGAGGAACTACTAGGACATGCAAAACCAATGCTAAACTCCTTACATGTTGTTACAGACGACCCCAATTTCTTAACACACTATTTGATCCTGATTCACAAAACAAAGTACTATTATATACAATTGATTGCCAACTGGAATATATGTATGCATTGAAATTGTGGGCCATTCATCCTTCGTCATGGACAGTCACACCCCATGCTCTGCAGATCTATGCTGCAAAACCAAGATGTATGCAAAGCCCATGCATTCCAAAATGAATGCAAACCTAACCGATGGCTCAAACAAGAGTGATATGCAGATACCATAATCCCGAATGAGTTAAAGGAAAACAACATTCAAGGAAACAATGCGATCAGCTACCCCAACAGTAACCTGATCTTTAAAGGCAACTCAATCCTGGAGCCTGAACCAATTCCACAACTAAACCCAGATGCTGTTTGTTGGCTCTATGGCGATGTCAGTTCTACCAGCCTTTTACCTCTGAAGAGTTGCCTTCAAATCTGGGTTAGGTCAAACGTGAAATGAACTTAATTCTCTGAATCTAGTCTCCATTGGAAAACTGTCCACATAACCAAGATATAAATTTTATTAGTGAATATTTGAAAAATAAACAATACAGAAAATTTGAGGCGTCGGTTATTGGTCATTGGGGGTAACATACAGAGTATAGGGGGGATGTTAGTGTTTTGGGGTTGGGCAGCACACATAATATATACAGACTGCAATGTCCCCAATGCGGGGGGGGGGAGGTAACCGGTGGGCGGGATCAGGATACAGCCGACAAGCGGTGAGGGTCTATCACCCATACAGAAAATAGAGACAGTCATGGGTATAAGTAAGTGGGCTGGGTAATGGGGATGTGGTGACCCTCACGTGGTGGGATTCAGTTAGGTTCGGTGGGTTCAGGGCTCAGGGGATAAAGTCCAGCAGGGGGGGTTTATAGGTCTCTTCCCCCTTGTGGGTGCACGAGGTCTCCCCGGCTCACTCTTGGTATTGGCGGTGGCCGGTGATGTGCTCTGTGTAGATGTCCCGGGACCAAATCTGACATGGTTGAGAACCAGTCTGGGGATGGGAACAGTAAGGGGTTTGCATGTCACAAGGCAAATTGCAAGGAAGCTGCCATTCTGGATTGTAACCACTGCTGTCCACTAAAGAAAGGAATAACAGAATAAAGCACAATAGTCTATTTCATGTACAGAATACTTCTGCTAATCCAAAACCCTGTTATCTGCACCTCCACACTATCAGAATTCCTCATCATGAGATAGATGAGATATCTGCCTCTACAGCATGTATCTCATGCTGGGGAACAAGGAAGGGATTTGGATAATGCGGAGGTTCAGTTAAAAGAGCAACCTCCTGACCCCAGCCAGGACAGCGAGGAGGAGGAGGAGCACCTGGCAGTGGGGAGGCCACCCTGATGCTGAATGGCTCCTGTGACAGTGCACGGAGCCTTCTTCAGTCCCCACTGTCACAGGGAGTAAGTGCGTGGGGCTGTGACAGAAGAGCTGCAGAGGGCTCCCTGCACTTCTGTAGGGCTGTGGACACTCAATCGCTGTAGACACTGGCCGGGGGGTCCCTTCTTTGCATTGTCAGGACTGCAGCCTCACCCTCACACCTTGTGTCTGCAGGCATTGGCTGTCACCAGATCGGCAGCAGCACATGGAACCCTCTGCAGCTCTGTTGTGACAGGAGTGAGTGAGAAGGGACAGCAGAGATCTCCAAGCAGGACTGTGAGGAGGACAATGACGACCCCCCCGGCTGTTGGTGAAGCCACCCCCTGCTGAAGGCCTCCTGCTCTCTTCATCATCAGAACTCCCAATTATCCAAATAAAATGCATGTTACTGGCATAACTGGGAGTATATTGTACAGTAGATATTCATGTTGCTCATAAGTGGTGGTTGCTCTTACAAGGTGTTGCTGCAAATGAGCATCTACTGTATTAACATTTGTTCATAATTCACAAAATGAATTCAGTAGCGTATTGCTTTGTGGCCCATCATGTAGTAATTGCTTTAAAGGACATCAAACTTCAACACTGATATTCATTTATAAACTGTTAAAAAAAAAGAGGACATGAGTTAATATGCAGTGTCAATTAAATTTCCTTAATGAATGTAAAAGTTCTCATTTGCCTGAATTTTACCCTAGAAGAGCAACTTCATCAGCATAGAAAAGCTCATGCTTCGCTTTGATATTTTCAGGTATGAGCTGTAATGTCAGATCTGAATAGAAACTGAAAGGTAATTAAAAAAGGAAAGGGTTTTGGGTTTATCATCTCCTCTACATCTGTGAAATGAGATGTTGGCTTTGATCCAATGTGACACAATAACAAGTAGAATGTCTCAACAGTTTTACATTTTCTTTACTCTGTATCTTGTACTGAAGCTTGATTTTTTTGTCACAGATTCTACTGTATTGTGTAACTGTCACTATTATTACTGTATATTTTGCTTTTAAAATGATTTGTTGGCCAGAAATTAAAAAGGAAATAGGAATGTAAAGAAATGGGAGGGCAGACACCACAATGTGGTGGTCACAGAACAGCACTGAGCCACCAGATTGGCTGGCTCAACGGGGTGCTCCAATGTAGTCGGTCTAAAGGGCAGCAGTATTTGAATAAGAAAAGGATTGGCACTGGCATCTTGATAAAATGCAGTTCATCTTGACTTGTGTGTGTATATATATATTGGTTACACTGTGCATCTTTTCTCTAGTGCAGGTATTTCTGATGATTCTTGTACATGTCTGTGCAGGTTCTTACACGTCCTCCTTTCCAACAGGATGGTAAATTTTAGGCCACTTAGGGGCCATCTCCAAATAATCACCATTGTCGATTTTAGTTTGGGATGATTATGAGGTGGAGGGCATGGAATTGATGAGAAAAAGCATCAAACCATCAGTCACCTGTGCAAATGTGACTTCGTATGAGGACACCCCCTTGCTCTGAATCAGAAATGGTTCGTGTAGGTGCCACAAGGTAGGCCTTGGAGCTGGTGCCACTACATATTCTGTCTTTGACATGGCAAAGACACATACCTGGTCTTCCCCAAAGAGTTCAGAAGGAGTGGCCATCATGAACAATTCTTGTGTTTAGGTAAGTTTTGTTTAAAACGTGCAGTCTTGTAGCCATTTTGAATAAACAAGGAGTTCATGCTGGCATTTGGGTGGGCTCTCAGCAATTGACAAAGGGTAATTTTGTAAGTATATTTATAAATAGTATTTAGGTACAGTACCTGCCTTATTATTTCATTGATAACAACCGCTTTGCACTGTATGGTCTCACATTTATTAAGTGAAATTTGTACCCATTTTGCTCAAATTGGCAATACTGAAGAGAAGCACTCTTCACCACACACACATATTGTGGGATTCTCTGCCCCACAAAAAACCTGCAAGTTTGAACACAGTATGTCAATACTTGGGAGCTAACCCACATTCAGTACCAGTTAAGCTACTCCTAGTGCTGCTGCTCATTGTCAAGAATTATTTTTTGTAGTGTAGACAAGCTGCATGTGAAGAACCTCTGAGATATATTTGACAAACGGAATTTCTAAGTCTATGGGTGAAATCATTCTATGGTTTAGAAAACTGTTGACATTCTGTGACAATAATGGGTTGTGAACCCAAGTGCTGGTGACTGAAACCAGTTTCCATCCTACTTGTACTTTAACAGTAGCTTAACATCAGAAGAACTTTTGTGTTTAATATTTAAAAAGGATATTTAATATTTACATAGCAAAGTTCTTCTTGTCATTAAATTTTCATGTTTAATCCCTTTAAGGCTTTCCTGAACTTTGGCTGGGGACTATTTATGAAGCCAGCTGGGACAACCTTTAAATACATCCAGCCTTTCCATTTTGTGCCTCAGTAAAGCCAAAGAACAGTAGCCCAGGCCATGCAAGCAGTCTGCAGGAGGTGAGGGCTGTGGAAGCAAGGTTCTGAGCTTGTAGCTGGAGGCATGTAGGTAACTTTGTACACGCCTCCAACTTCCATCCAGGACACACCACATGATCCATTGTCTATAGCCAAGCTCTAAGATACAACCGCATATGCTCCAATCCCTCAGACAGAGACAAGCACCTACAAAATCTCTATCAAGCATTCTTAAAACTACAGTACCCACCTGCTAAAGTGAAAAAACAGATTGACAGAGCCAGACGAGTACCCAGAAGTCACCTGCTACAAGACAGGCCCAACAAAGAAAATAACAGAACACCACTAGCTGTCACCTTCAGCTCCCAACTAAAACCTCTTCAGCGCATCATCAAAGATCTACAACCTATCCTGAAACATGATCCTTCACTCTCACTGATCTTGGAGACAGACCTGTCCTCGCTTACAGACAGCCCCCCAACCTGAAGCAAATACTCACCAGCAACCACACACCACTGAACAAAAACACTGACCCAGGAACCTATCCTTGCAACAAAGCCCGATGCCAACTTTGTCCACATATCTATTCAAGGGACATCATCCTAGGACCTAATCACATCAGCCATGCCATCAGGGGCTCATTCACCTGCACATCTACCAATATGATATATGCCATCATGTGCCAGCAATGCCCCTCTGCCATGTACATTGGCCAAACCGGACAGTCTCTACGCAAAAGAATTAATGGACACAAATCTGACATCAGAAATCATAACATTCAAAAACCAGTAGGAGAACACTTTAACCTGTCTGGTCACTCAATGACAGACCTGTGGGTGGCAATTTTGCAACAGAAAAGCTTCAAAAACAGACTCCAACAAGAAATTGCTGAGCTTGAATTGATATGCAAACTAGATACAATCAACTTAGGCTTGAATAGAGACTGGGAATGGCTGAGCCATTACAAACATTGAATCTATCTCCCCATGTAAGTATTCACACACTTCTTATCAAACTGTCTGTACTGGGCTATCTTGATTATCATTTCAAAAGTTTTTTTCTCTTACTTAATTGGCCTTTCAGAGTTGGTAAGACGACTCCCACCTTTTCATGCTCTCTCTATGTGTATATATATCTCCTCAATATATGTTCCATTCTATGCATCTGATGAAGTGGGCTGTAGCCCACGAAAGCTTATGCTCAAATAAATTTGTTAGTCTCTAATGTGCCACAAGTACTCCTGTTCTTTTTGCGGATACAGACTAACATGGCTGCTACTCTGAAACCAGCAAGGTCAGAGACATCCTCTCCTGACCCTCCCCAGATAAGGTGGGAAGGGATGGGATGGGGAGAGTGTGGGGTCCTGGGCTAGGCGTGGGGTCATGTGGGGGATGGTCACAAGGGTTACTCCCCTGACTCCCAGCTTCTCCCCCTGAAAAAATTTCCCCACCAGCTGCTGTCCCGGCCCGTTAGGGTAAGCAGCTGGCACGCCGGGACACTTTGTTTACTAAGGTTTACCTCCGTGCCTGCGGACGTGCGAGGTAAACAAACCATCTTGGACCACCGGCGGCTTATCCTGATGGCCCGGGAGCCAAAGTTTGCTGACCTCTGAATTATAGGGTCGGTTTATGAACGGGTTATAACATTTTTTCCATTTTTACTTATCCATCTTGGGGCGGGGGGTCGGTTTATAAACGAACTAGCTTATGATTGAGTATATACGGTAATTTGTTTAGAAATTACATCAGCTGCGTCTTACATTCCTGACCTTTCCCTATGAAGGAGCTGAGATTGACTCTTGGTTTTCAGCATGAGGATATTTTTGTAGTGTTGTTCAGATTAACATGACCTTTCTTTATTATAAGAGGTTATGCTTTTTTCTTAAAAGAAGTAGGCTGATTTCTAATAGCCATGGGGAAATATAGAGCAAATAAAATGAATCTGTATTGTTTATTTTTCCTTCCTGATGCATAAAGATAGCCTCAAAAGGTATGTCTATACTGCAACAGCTGGAGGGACAGTCCACAGCAATGGTTCTTAATATTTAAGATGTGCTTTCCCCAGAGGAGTGGATAGAGTACTGATCATACCCACACACACATTATGGGGCATGGACACTGCAATTAGTGGGTGTACTGAAAGGAACTCCCTGCACCCTCTCTAGTCTCAACTGTTCCTATCGGACCCTAAATTTCTGATTTAGTACTTTGACCATTTTTCAGAGTAGCAGCCGTGTTAGTCTGTATCCGCAAAAAGAACAGGAGTACTTGTGGCACCTTAGAGACTAACAAATTTATTAGAGCATAAGCTTTTGTGGGCTACAGCCCACTTCTTCGGATGCATATAGAGTGGAACCATGCTCTAATGCTCTAATAAATTTGTTAGTCTCTAAGGTGCCACAAGTACTCCTGTTCTTTTTACTTTGACCATTACACTCAACATCTTGAACTACATGTAGTTCCTTCCTAATATAAAGTCACAATATACACCTTCATAACCACAGCTCACACTTTTTCTTTAGCTCACAATACATGCACTTCAGTCACTATTAAACTCCATTTAGTCTGAAATCAGAGTACTTCCAAGAGTGAATTAAAATCTTATTACCTAATGACCCTGCCCATAGAGGTGAAGAAAACAATGTCAAACTTCAGTTGCATTAAACCAGTTAAAATATCTACATTATAAATATAATATACCAATAGAAAGGTCAATCTTTTTTTTAAAAAAGTGACACCTCACAGAAAGACTGTAAGTGTAAAGTAATGGCAAAAAACTTTAATATCCTCTGATAAAAGGTGATTTATACACATGATTATTATTATTATATATAAAGTTTCTGCAGTTGGTAGGAATATCTATTGGTTTTAAAGTTCATAAGAATGTCAATTGTTTTTCAAACTTCTCATTAGAATGAATAATTAGAAAATGCTTTTTTAATATATGGTAGTGGTGGAAGGGGCAGATTTTGCAATGTTCCTGTGGAGTACACAATAAATATAAATGAAACTAGAAACCCACCCAGCACTGATGGAGAAAGAAACCCACACAAACAAGAAGTTTGTATGTCAGTGATATGCAAAACAAGAATAGTAGATTTAAAATTAATTATGCGGTCAGTGCCTATCTTAGAGTATATTTAGAATTAATTGCTAGTGTCCCAAACAAAGTAGCTGGACTTTTAAAAATTATTTGCAGGTCACTTTTAAGAAAGTGGATTTGCCTTTTCATTTACCACCATATGAAAACCAAGGACATACATACAGTGTCTTGTTGCACCTCCACAGTCAGTGAGCACCCGGGTCTCTTCACCTTTAATGATGTTCAGTGATTTTTCACAAAGATACCCACATGCATTATTTCTTAAATTATTTTGAGGGGCTCCACAATATTGTACCCTTCACAACATAAGCTCATTATGCTCGTATAACATAACAATATATTTAGAGGAAGAAATAATTATCCACATTCTATCCAGTTTTCCAGTTTTGGCAAAAGAATTGACATTTGTACCTGACATGTCTAGAGATTTAAAGAAAATGCTAATATTTGAACTGTGATGGTTCTTAAAAGTTTTTCTTTGGAGAGGGATGGGAGCAGGTTGAAGCTAGTAGACAGTGAATGCACTCAGAAGTTTAAAATCTCTAACTTCCTTTTTTTTTTTTTTTACTTTTTAATTTAAACACCAAAACTTTTCAAATAATAAAAATATATAACTACATTTCACAAGACTACCTAGAGATTTAGAATACTAATTATTTCACTGTTCTTCAGTTAAGTATTATAGAGTGGATATATATCAAATTCCAAGCAGCTCTGCTCTCACCACAAAACTGTAATTCATGGATCAATGGGAAAAGGAGCTGAATGAATATGTACATGCTGGAGGCCTGAGAATAGTTGTGCTAGAAGCCAAAAATGCTTCCCTGTGTCATTAATAGAAATGCAATACAAACTATCTATCAGCATATATTTTACACCAGCATGAATAATCCCTATATATCCCAGTACACCAGATTTATACTGGATAAACTGTGTACAAAACGGGCTAGTGTTCTAAAAGAGTGAGTTTTTCAAGGAAATGCATGCATATAAATCCAAATCCTCCATCCGACGTGACACCCAAGTGGTTAAATGTTGTGCCCAGTAACTCAATGGAAACTTTGACATTGACTTTAATTGGGTCAGGATTACACCCAGCACACTTAATGCAAAGGAAACTGGCTGGGCTGAATCCCTGTGTGAGGTTGAATCAACAGATCATGATTGCTGGAACCTTGGGAAAATGACCCTGGTGTCTGGTTGTGCCTGAAAGTTGTGTGTCTCAGCCCCACAACTTTTTCAGGCAGAACAAACACACTTTATATGGACTTTGTTCAGCTATTCAAAATTTGGCATGTGCTGACCAAATTCTAGCTGTAAATGTGCCTAACAATATAGGTCTAATTTTTCAGAAGTGTCTAGAGATTCTGGGTGCTCATTTTGAAACAATTTAAATTTAACTATGTTCTGAGCACCTCTTCTCTGAAAATTAAACCCCTACCTCTAAAGCGTTTCCACCTGGGCACCCAAAAATGGAATCACTAGTCACTTTTGACAGTCTTGGCCCTGGTTCACACTGTTGTGAGGTGTACAACTTGCAACTAAAATAACCAAGACCTAGAATAACTGTTGTCTATAGTGCTATTAGCTTAGCGATCCCTCACCCTTTTGATGGAGACAGGTGAAAAGGACTAATCTATGTATGGAAAACACTGAGGTCACTAAATGAGTCTGTTCCTAAACAGATGAAGTATTTAAATTTGAAAAATCCTAGAACCTTCTTTAATATCAAGAAAACACTATAAACAGTTGTAGTCGGCCACATGTTAGCCATATCTGGGTCCGCAGCATATTGAGCCCTACTTAGCTGTACCTTTTTACTCTATATTTTTCTATTTTGATATTTCTCTTCTGATCACACTGTAATATTTAATGATGTGCTCGACTCCTCTGCTATAAGGTAAAGTATTTTCATGTATTTCTGTAACTAACTGATATTTTTCTGTGATTTGAGAGCTATTTTTCCTCTTTTATTTTTTGTTCTCTTCTCTGTAGAGGCCTCCTATTTATGTGTAGAGACACCAAGGGGTTTTTTGGGGTAAGAGAAGTCTGGAATGAGGGGCAATACCTTGGCTTTACAGGAGAATTAACTTAATGGCATATTAATATATTTTCTCTCTCTAACTACTAGGAAATGATAGTACTTTGCTATTGTTTGAAAAGGTGTACTCACTAAAAATGAGGAGTAAATCAGAGCTCCCCTATACATATAGACTTTCGCTTTCTTATGTTATGGCCTATTATTGGATTGGATTTAACATATACTTTTATTTATTTTTTTCTGAATAAAAATCTGCTGCTGAATAAAAGAAAATGCTGCGTAATCTGTTCTGAATATATTTAATTTTACTTTGCATGTGTGCTCTCATCTAATCCTCTTTGTTCAGAGAACAGCCACCTGGGTTGAATCAGTCTGTATTTAAGATGTTATGTACTTCAGTCAATTGCCCTATTGATCATAGTTTTTCCAAGCCATATAAAGTTGGCTTTAATTTTTAAGCCACTCTGATAGAGCACCTTCTCAAATGGCATGGTACTGTATCAGTGACAGTACCACATTGAGGGGCATCAGATATTTTTTATGCCTTACTCTGAAGTATCTGAGACTGGTTCACCTGGATTACCAGAGTTCAAGATGAGAGAGACCTATCTGTCTCATCTTCCCCATCTGCAAAATGGAGAGGATAATAGTAACTAAAGGGCTGCTGTGGTTGTCTAATATTTGTAAAGCACTTTTCAATAATGTTTTACATCTTCAGTGTGGCATATCTCCATCATCATTTGCCACACATGGAGACAAGATATTGACTGGATGGCTCATTGGTCTGTTCTGCTATAGCATTTTCTATGGCACAAGTGGCACCCTTCTGCCACTTTAGTGTGGGAGGAAACAAAGCAAGGTGAACATTAAAGAGCTTTGTCCCATCAGAAGGAAGAGCCTGCCACCCCCCAACCTTGTTGGTCCCAAGGGCCTGGCATGTGAGGGTGACAGGCCTTCAGTACTGTGAGTGGTCAGGTCCACCATACTGTTATTCTGCCCCCCCCGCACCCTAGCATCATGGCTCCTGCAGACATTGGGATGCCACTGACCACTCACTGCAATTACAGAAAACTCCCTACACTCTGAATAGGATGCAGACATGAGGTCTAAGTTATTGTTGCTTCAGGCAGTATTAAATAAGGTAGGAATAGCCAAGCTGATCTCTGATGCTCAGGACAGAAAAGTGCAGCAAATAATAACTTCTTCCCCTCATGCCCCCCAGAATGTTGGACCATGATCCCCCGATGCATCCACAGAGTCCCAAGACACAGGGGAATGATGCCACGATCCACCAGATCTAGCAGAAGCTGAGGGACAATCTGGCCCCTTTAACTTTAAACAGAACTTGGAACCTTACCGACATAATTTGTTACCTGTGAATGCTCTAATGAATCTAACCTATTTTTGTTTCTCCCTAGAGTTGGGCTCAAAGAGGACTTTTGCCATCTTAAATACTCTGAAAAGCACAGCTCAGCATCTGTCAGCTGAAATGAATAGCAAGTGTGGGAGAACAACATGGGGGTGATGGTTTTGTATGTAATGTTCTTCTATAACGGGCATAACAACACGAGTGTGGGGAGAAGAATTAAGCTGAGAAGGGGGTAGAAGGAAAATTTATTTTCAATAATTAAAACAGAGAGTTTAAAAAGCATGCATTAGAGGGAGAAAGATGAAAATTTTTGTAATTAAAATAGATTTTACAGTTTATTGTAGGGATGAGGTACTTGGCTGGACAGGGGACAGGAAATCTTTATTAAATTTAAATAGAAAACTGTTTAAAACGAGGCTGGAAGGACTAAATTGGAGAAGTTAAGGGAGGCAGCTGTGATAACTATCAAACTATTTTACTCTACTCTGCAGAAAGACTGTAGACGACAAATATGAAAACCATTCTGCATTTTAACTGTCCGAGGGTGTCCATTTGAAAACTGTTTATACTACACCACTTCGTGTTCAGTCAAAATGTAAGCATAATGTGCTTAAGAAAACGCAGAGGGAATTTCTAAGTCAAACATACTCAGTTACTCAAATCAGAAGTAGTAATACATTTATGTATACATCATTAAACACTATTCATCATAGATTACAATAAATCAACACTTGTATTTATTTCCTATCTCGATCTGCATTTATCTCAATACTGCTTCTCCTTTTCAAATCACTGAATAGATATTGAATAGATTTTGAACAGCTGCATAGCCTCTTCAGAGCCCTATTTATTCCAGAAATCAATAATCATTATCCTATATGGATATTCAGGACCACAGGGGACCCTGTTAACATTAAAAGGTTTTACAAAGAAAATATCAAAAACTAAACCAAACAAAAAACCCCAAAGAAATTACAATGGTAAAATTCAGTGTACTTGTCTAAATTCATGTTGACAGCCTGTTACTCTTTCAGGATACATGAGATAATTTATAAAGATAGTAAAAGAAATGAAATCAGGTCACATAGTGACCACTAATTAGCTACACAAGACAATATAATTATAAGACCAAGTGTGAATGGAATAAATAACATAATTGCCAGCACCAGTGAAGAGACATTACCTTTAAAATTGTAATATTCCAGGTAAAACTCTCTACTGCTTTTTGTAGTTTCCTTTCTTTTAAACCTTCCTTTGCTCCTATATTGTGCAGGTTTTCATGGAACTCCATTGCTGTGGATGGTGAAAAAGATGAATTTAGTATCTTGGTATTTACTTTGAATTTTCATGATAGTAGAGTTAGATTTTCTAGAAACATTTAATATAAATAGCTTCCTGGAACTGCTGTCAGAAGCTTTGATAAATCTGAACTGGAATAAGGCAAAGATGAGAGACTGAAAATAAAGTCATAATGAAAAAACAAATTGAAGGACGGGTGAAAAATCTGCACATTTTTATTCTATACTGGCAAATGTTCATGTTTTCAGTCATACAAACTTAACCAACATGTCAATGTACATTTATTCTCTAAGAAAAAGGTAGCATGTTGTAAGTTATTATTGGGTTATATAAAAGCATTACGATCTTTACTGTACAAAAAGCCACAGTACTTGCAATCAAATTCATTGTACTATATATAAAGGTCTTTTTGTCAGTTGCTGTAATATGGAAACAGTTAACTTCATGAAATGTTATCCTCTGACAAATGTATTTTGCATCTTGGTCTTTCATGCATTAAATCTAGATAATGGATAATTTGACAGAACCATAGCATTGTTTATACCAATGGACGCAAGTTTACTCTTTACGAAATGTAACTTACGTCCCACATTGCTGTTGTTTCATGTCATATATGGTAAATTTAGAATAAAAACACTGATATCTTCTTCATACAAGGCTAGAATTGGCTCCCTCATGTGCCCAGGCAGTGCAGCTAGTATGGTACTGCTGCACAAAGAGAAAGGCAGGATACAGAGAACTATGCTCTGTGGCACTCCATCTATGGCTAGGTCTACACTATGAGCTAGTGGTTTGATTCCTCTGCTTGTGTACACATACTTGCACTGGACAGATGTCAAGTAATTGTCTCATTGCCACTCTGTAGTCTCAGGTTGGGGATTCTGTTCCACACCCCTAAATTCCCTGACTCAGAAGATGTGGTCCGTAATGTACAATACTGTAGTAATGTCATGCAATAACATACAGATACGAACAAGACACACACATTTTTCCTTAATCCCCCACCTCTTGTGTGTCTACAGGTCAGATTTACGTTTTTTGTGTTTAGATTTCTTTTTCTGTTCTGGACAAACTAAGTGTTCTACCTGTTCATAACAGTCACATGCAGTCATATCTCAAACCCAGGTACATTAAAAAGGTTGAATCCCAAAGCCATCGTTTTTTAAAAGCTTCATAAATTGATTTGAATGACAAAGTGGTTGTTTTTGCATTTATTACATTTTTAAACTGACTGCAAGGAAAACTAAAATAGTGAATTCTTATCTGAATTAAACTAATGTATCATTTTTATTTAAAAACATTAACTTCCTCATAACTCTGACTCGGTCTCTGGAGTGCAGCCTCAATTAAACCATTCATTACGTATTTGCCCAGCACAGATTATCAACCAGGTGAAAAATTAAAATTCATTCATCCATAGTATTTATTTCCTGTCCAAATAATCTACAATCAGTTTAACAATATGCCTATGGATAGACTTGTAGACCCACAGCTACAATGTCCAACTCCTACTACAGCCATGAAAATACAACTTTTCTTATGTGTAGTTGGAGTCCTCTAAATACATTGTTTCCCCAGATCCACAGTTTTGGATACACAGTGCTGCATTCAGCATCTTAGAAGGAACACAGACCAATTCTACAGGAGATAGGTACACAGGCCCTGCCTCTTTGTTTCATAACCATCTTCCCACCAGTAATAAAGTCAAAGAGAAGCAGGGAGGAAGGAATGCAAGTGCGGATGCAATACATTCAGGATGAGGGGGTTCAGAGCATACACAAGTTTACTCAAGATTGGATTGATGTTTGGGGATCGGGAATGTAGCTTTAGGGCTGCTTCTGCACTATGACTGAGCTGCGGTTGGATGTTTTGACCAGTGGCTGCTGCAAGGAACTGGTTGCAGGTCTCTAATCCTCAATTTCCCATCCCCACAATGGATTCTATGCCAGTGGAGAGTCAGGCATAGTGAGGCTCTGATTCATCCCTCTCTCCCTATCATGCATGCATGCTCACACCCAGAAAACCTTTGACAAGTACCTTCATTTCCCTACTTTTGGGATGGGAGTGGGGCAGCTGACATAGGAGATGGTAGAGCTGGTGGAAAATTCCCCAAGGGGAATGCTCCGCTATTTGCAGCTATCTTAATTGCCATTTTGTGCCATGTACGCTCTGCAGAGTGGCTTCAGCAGAACAGAGACTAGTTGACTATGAACAAAGTTTGCTTTCTACCAGCTCAGGAAGCTCATGCTAGCTGCCAAGTAAACCTGGATTAAGACCATGTGATGTGTCTCACCTTAATGAGCACCAGCCTACATACACCCCAAAATATTTTTAAAGAGGCAAAACAAAAACATCCTATCGTAAACCACCAATCTTAATTAAAATAGGATAACAAGTTTTTAAATAATCTAGTAAAATTAAATAATTTAATTTTCTATCAATTACCGTCAACTCCGTCTTTTAACATATATAGTCTTTGACAAGTGCTAACACACTAGGAAAGGAATATGGTGTAACTAATCTCACACTTTGTGACGATCAGTTCTCTGTATTGCTTTCATCCTATTATAGAATCAACAAGCACTAACATTAACGTTATTTTTATATCTTCAAACCATGGTTCTATCTTTTACAGCTTCATTTTGATTCAGGTCTGAATCAGTCCTCGAAGCTTTTGCAAAAATGTTTTGCTCTTGGGAAAAATGTATATTTCAAAATGTTAGGAACTTTGCAACAAACAGATATTTCTGACTGAATGTACTTAACGGATGCTAGTTTTTCCACAGGATTAACTTGTGGCAAAATATTTTAAGGTCATTTATATAAAATCTACTGTAACTCACACTGGATTATCAGCAGTACTAATATGTTAGTATTGAAAGTTCTGTGCATTGACATTGCTATTGACTGGAACACACTTTACAATTTGTAGGGCTCAAGCTGTTTGAAGGGAGAAAGATGAGTTCATGAATTGCCCTCTATTTCCAGTTCTGTTGCTGTATAGTGAGGGGTGTGAAAGATGCTGTGGTGTTGCCTCTCTCTCCAGTCCCACAGCTGGAGAGAGATCTAAACTCAGTAGAGGCATGATTTTGTAAGGTACTAAGCATTATGACCCAGATTCAGCAACGCATTTAAGCCATAGTCCCGTTGAGGTCAGTGTGCCTATTCACATGTTTAAAGTTGAGTTGCTGGATCAAGACCAGAGTGTTCAGCACTTGGCAGGATTGAGCTCTATGTGAGTTGCAGAAGCCCCAAGTAAACAGGGCACCAAATGGCTGCTTGTTTTGCTTGTGATTCTTTCTGGCCATTTCTTGCATTACTACTAGCTAACAACTGATACAACAACAACAACAGTAACAGACAAATGACTATAAATTGATGTGGGGAAGACAGAAAGGGAACTAAGGAGGAAAGACATAGTTTCTCATTCAAAAATAAATGAAATGGGAAACACATTTGCACAAAATCACGTAAAAACCCCTTAAGTTTTCACTACAAGTATATATTAGTTTATCTATAAAATTAAGTACAGAATATATTAACTGGAGACATAAAAACATTGTTTTCGCAGGGTATACTTTCTTTTTTTTTTTACAAGTGCAAGTTCAAATTTAGCTCATTAAGATATATTAAATTAATTTAGTAGTCAAGCAGGTTTAATTACTTTTATTATTATTCTTAGCTCATTAATATGTTGGACTGTCTGATTGATAACAGATACTAGACTACACTAAACCTGAATTATTAGATTATTCAGAGCTGTATTCCTGTATATACCATCTGTCTAATCCACAAAGCACTAGTTACCCATCTTTTCTAGCTTTGCTGACAGCTGTCAAAAATGGACAACAAGCTAAAGTTTCTGAGAGATTATGAGGATTACATATGATACCTAAGAATGCTAAACCAACTTTCAGCTGTTAATGATTCACTGTGTTCATGCAAGGAAAACCCCCAGCAAAATATATAAACACACTGTTACTCTCAGTGAGTAAGAATATCTGGTTTTCTTTGCTAGGACCAAACTTTTAGATTTGAGAAAATGCCACACTTAATTCAAGCTATACTATGTCTAAGAAGAAGATTTTTTTTCTTGATTTAGGCTATAGCTCATTCCACGCTACAACTCTAATTCAGCATGATCAATGTAATTAGGGTCAAACTGAAACATTTAGACACTGGCCTGAACAGGAATAGGGGATAATGTGGAGCAAAACTGTCACATGTGGAGAGACGATGTTTCAGTGTAGTACAATCTCTCCCTGAGCAGCCAAGTGCATTTGGAATGATGCAATCTGCTTTGTTCAGTGCAGCTGGCTCCCTGTGCATGCTGGTAGGCCACTGCATCACTGCCTCCCTTGAGTCAACGGGCACCTCTGGAGGCACACATAAATAAACAGTAAAACCATGACAGGCCTTTGTGTGGGTCATTCAAGGTTGGGTGAGAGGCTCCTTGCATTCCCCCCAATATCTGCAGATGGGTTTGGCACAATTTATCTCTGAATGACTTTTTATAAACCTCTTGTCATAGTATCTTGGCTTAACTGGTAAATTAAACACCACAATCCATTAATTAAAATGGCTCACAATATAGTATAACACTTCCCAGAATGAAAGATTGATGTTTTTAATTATTAATAATAATAGCTATCTAGCACCAATCAGATGCTGGACTGAGTGATGTGCCAATCAAATACTTGACTGAAACGATGCGTCTGAAGGTGCAAACTCTGGCTCCAGCAGATCACCAGAGGGAACTAGTACTCCAGTGATCCCAATCATTACGATAGCACATAAAACGACATACAGTCCATAAAATAGCTAGATTCCAAACCATAGCAAACCTCATAGATTAAAACAAACACCTTGAATTATTTCAGAAGGAGGTGAAAAGCCAGTGCAGTTCCTGGAGCAGAGATGTAATATGCTCACATGAACCCACCACATTATTAGGGAACTAATCGCGTTCTGTGCTAACTGAAAGCTCTTTAGTGGTTCCTTATTATATTAACCATTGTAACTGCACCAAGAATAGACAGACTAATTTGTGCATGTTCAAACTTCTCTCAGTTAACTTTATCAAAAGCAATTATTACGAAGATGAGATCCTGCTAAATAGAATAGGTAGGGCCCTACCTACCAAATTCACGGTCCATTTTGGTCAATTTCCACAGTCGTAGGATTTTTTAAAATGTAAATTTCATTATTTCAACTATTTAAATCTGAAATGTCATGGTGTTGTAATTGTAGGGGTCCTGACCCAAAGAGGAGTTGTAGGGGGGGTCGCAAGGTTATTGTAGGGAGGGTTGCAGTACTGCTACCCTTACTTCTGCGCAGCTGCAGGCGGTGGAGCTGCCTGCAGAGCTGGGCAGCTGGAGAGTGGCGGTTGCTGGCCAGAGCCCAGCTCTGCAAGCAGAGCTGCCGCCAGCAGCTACGCAGAAGAAAGAATGGCATGGTATAGAATTGCCACCCTTACTTGTCTGCAGAGCTGGGCCCTCAGTCAGCAGCTGCCTCTCTCCAGCTGCCCAGCTCTGAAGGCAGCAGCGCAGAAGCAAGGGTGGCATGGTATGGTATTGCCGCTCTTACTTCTGCGTTGCTGCTGGCGGGGTGTTGCCTTCAAAGCTGGGTGTTGTCTTCAAAGCTGGGCGCCCCGCCACCAGCTGCTGCTCTCCAGCCACTCAGACCTGAAGGCAGTACAGAAGTAAGGGTGGCAATACTGTGGTCCCCCTAAAATAAGCTTGTGACCCCCCCCTGCAACTCTCTTTTGGGTCAGGACCCCCAATTTGAGAAGGCTGGTGTCCCCTGTGAAATCTGCATAGTATAGGATAAAAGCACACAAAAGACCAGATTTCATAGTGAGAGACCAGGTTTCACGGTCCGTGACACATTTTTCATGGCCGTGAATTTGGTAGGGCCCTAAGAATAGGTAATCTGAGGGTTTAAAAATATGACTTCTGATTTTCTTCTGGATTTTTTCCTGAAGAACCATGGCTATGGGTCTTCAGTAGCAGAAAGTCAGGCTGTGGGAGTTGCAGTAGTTTAAGTATCTGATAACCAACCCCCTATTCAACCATTAAGGGATTAAGGGCTGGCCAACACAGCCCAAAAAGTGATTCAGTCTCGCAGGCGGCCTCTGCCCCATCACAGAATACATCAAATCTGCCTTCCCCTGGAAGGTCCTTTCAGGGAAGACAGCAGTGAATACAACTGTCTTCCTCCAGGATTAACTCACTTTTGTGAACAATCGTCCCCAGGGACACAAGGGTTTGTCACCAGCATGGTGAATCAAGCCCTAGGAGCTCACTCCCTATTATAAATACCATCCTTTAACTTCCAACCAGACTTGGTTCCCTTTTACAGTAGCGCCTCAATGTACATCCCAATATCACCTGCACATAGTCATCCACTCCTCCTGACTCACATTATGACCTTTTGGGGACTCTGAGAGACTAATTAAAAAAATACACACGTGTCCTCTCAACTTTTGAAGCAGATAGGGTTACTTTAGATACTGCCCTTCAGCTGATGGATAGAGATTCTGCCTTAAGACTGCATCAATCACTTATATTTGAATAAATATAGCATTTACTTACAAGATATAACACACAAATAAGGCAATTTATGCACCAGATAAACAAATTAAAAACAAAGGACTTTAAGCAAACTCACATGCACTGTTCACTCACATGCACGAGGCTTAAAGCTTCCTAAATATTTTGTTATATGAGATAGTGAACAAAAAATACTTCTGAGTGGGAAATGTGGAGGGGAGACCATATTTTAGTGGGTGCAAAAATGGAAGTCAGTGTTTGAAAATCTGGCCCTTAACATGAAGGACTTGGTTAGGAAGAGAAACAGTGTCATTTTACAAGTTACCCTACCTTCACAACACAGGTCATGTTAATACTCTATAGTTGTTAAAAGAAAAGATAACAGAGTAGCATGGATCAACATCAGAGCTGAAAGTTAGAACAAAACACTGCCAGTTCTTACTCAGTGATTCTCACAGCATACATGTCTGCTTTAAATTGCAACAAATTTTCACCTTACATCTAAAGCTCTCTAATAATCAACACTTAATTATTTCTAGATTATCAAGTTCTTTCCTTTCACGGCAAATCACTCTGTGCTTTCCCCATGCACATTGGATACTCTGCATTTTCAAGTCCCCCCACTACCCACCATCTCTCTCTCTCTCTCTCTCGCATGCAAACACACACGAAAAAATGATTGCCATTTAATTCCTCCACCCATCTGTTATAGCAGCTGTATCTGTTGTAAGCTATACAACATGACAGGGCATGAATTGTTTTACATTAATTCACACCTAGTGTATTGTGATGGACGAGACAGAAAGCTGATGCTGTCAACTAAACTAAGCATGAACTGATATGACGATTCACATACTGGAATGTCTTATTGCTATGACATACTCAAACAAAAACTGTATTTTTAAATGATAAAACATACAAGGCAAATTGAATGATATAACTGGCTAATAGGAATTTTGAGCCATCAGTTGTCAGAATAATTCATCGCTTAGAATTTAGGTTCACTTTCTGAAGCCTAAACTGTAATAATTATAGTAACAGCTAACAATTCTTATCAGACAGAAACAACTTATCAGGCAGATGTAGAAGCCTGTATCGTTATTAATTTGCAAATGAGACACCACACATTATTTATCATTTTGCTGTTGCTTAACGTACCTAGAGCAGCAGACAAAATACATTTCTAGTACTGTCCAGTGTATTAGGAATGTCAGCTGTGAAGTGCCAATGTTCTATCCTCAAAATAACCAGTTCCATTTTTGGATATTTGTACCAGGTATAATCAGGGCTGGCTCTAACTATTTTGCCGCCCCAGGCAAAAAAGAAGAGCGCCGCCCCGCCGTAACACCCCGCGCCCCCCACGAGCACCACGCCGCTGAAACCCTTCCCCCTGAGTGCCGCGCCGGTCCGGCCAAATCCCCGCCCCGGAGCGCCGGGCTGGGCCGGCCAAACCCCTGGAGCGCCGGGCTGGGCCGGCCAAACCCCGCTCCCCCTCACCCCCCGAGCGCCGGGCCGCCCAAACCCCCGGTGCGCCATGCCGGGCCGCCCAACCCTCCCAGCGCACGCTGAGCTGCCCAAACCCCCGCCTCCCCAGGGCCATGCTGGGCCGGGCTGGGCCCCGAAGCCCCTGTTCCCCCTCCCCCTCCCGCTGCCCAAAACATCCCCCGTGCTGCCCGGCTGAAACAAACAAACAAAAAAAACCTCGAGCGCCGCCCCACCGAACAAAAAACCAAAAATATCACGAGCGTCCCCCCGCCACCCCAACATTGGCCGCCCCTTCTTAGGTGCCGCCCCAAGGACATGCTTGGTCAGCTGGTGCCTGGAGCCAGCCCTGGATACAATAATTTACACCAGTGATGAGCATCAACCGAGGGTGCTTGTGCTGCCCCGATGGGGATCTCTTAGGGAAAAATTTCCAGTGAATATGTGCAGGACACGCACACACAAAGAGTGGGCTTCACATGTGCAATCACTCATAGAAGAAGTTGGCTAGTATTTGATTTTAGACATGACAAATTTAACATTGCAAAACATTTAGACAGATTTTTCAAAGCTGCCTAAGGGATCTGGATGCCCCATTTCCACTAAAAATAATGGGAACTGAGCATCAAAATCCTTTCAGTGGCTTTGAAAGTTTCAGCTTTAATGCTTAATGCAGCAGTATAGCATTGTTTGCAGTGAATTAAAATAATAATAATTGCATGAAATAAAACTTACAGTTCTCAACCTTATTTCCAGGGAAAGCAAAACTCAAAGTTGCCAGTGAATAAAATAAATAAACAAATTATGTTTGGAATGATGGCTTTCTTTTCCACTTCAGAATCAAAAGTATTGATTAATATAGTGATAGCGTTTCTGCTCCAGTGGGTGATTCATGATCTTTTCTCTCTTCATATCTCTAGAATGAACACAGCAAACTCTTCCTTAAAACAGATTTTGTATGGTCACAAAATAACTTGAAACTGGATTTTCTTTAAGTGACCATGTCCAGCAAAATGCCTAGCACCAGTGATAGAGAAGGCTAAGTGAAATGTTTATTCATGTGGCAAATAACTTGGGAGGGATTCTACTGGAAAAATCACCACTTATTTATAGGAGTTGATAGAGGCTTTTCAGATTACATCATTCCCAGCACGGTAAACTCACTTGTCATAGTTTAAAAGCTTTTTCCACAGGTATGTGAATTAAATAGGAAGCTATCAAATCACCTATAGTTTTATAAATTAAAAAATTAGTTTGATCATCATTAATTTTAAAAATTGTCCAAAACACATAATTAATAGGACGAAATTTTAGAAGCAAATGAATGTTAACTGGCCCACAAACTGTTTCAGATAAAACTGCACTCTAATGAAATGTACAATATAAAGATTAAAGTCATAAAGATGGAAAAAATGCATTGCCTCAGGGCTTCCTGTTTCTCACAACAGACAGATGGATGCCTACAGATAAAACACCACAAGACTTTATTACGTCACACTTTATTAATAACAAATATTATTCACTAATGATACAGAGAAGGCAGAAGTGCTCAATAAATCTCTCTTCTTTGCATTTGGAAAGAGGTTGGATGATGTAGTCACATCTTACAGTGGCAATGAAATATTCCTATTCCAACAGTAGCTAAGAAGGATGTTAAACAGTAACTAAACATTAAACAGCAACAGAGGGTCCTGTGGCACCTTTGAGACTAACAGAAGTACTGGGAGCATAAGCTTTCGTGGGTAAGAACCTCACTTCTTGCATCTGAAGAAGTGAGGTTCTTGCATCTGAAGACGTGAGGTTCTTACCCACGAAAGCTTATGCTCCCAGTACTTCTGTTAGTCTCAAAGGTGCCACAGGACCCTCTGTTGCTTTTTACAGATTCAGACTAACACGGCTACCCCTCTGATACTAAACATTAAACAGGAACTAAAATTACATATTTTTAATCTGCAGAATCAGATAACTTGCACCCAAGAATTTTTTTAAGAATTGCAAAGGAGCTCTCTAAACCAGTGGTTCCCAAACTTGTTCCGCCGCTTGTGCAGGGAAAGCCCCTGGCGGGCCAGGGCGGTTTGTTTACCTGCCGCGTCCGCAGGTTCGGCCGATCGCGGCTCCCAGTGGCCGCGGTTCGCTGCTCCAGACCAATGGGAGCTGCTGGAAGCGGCGGCCAGTACGTTCCCATTGGCCTGGAGCAGCAAACCACGGCCACTGGGAGCCGCGATCGGCCGAACCTGCGGAAGCGGCAGGTAAACAAACCGGCCCGGCCCGCCAGGGGCTTTCCCTGCACAAGCGGCGGAACAAGTTTGGGAACCACTCCTCTAAACCATTGATGTTGCTATTTAACAAATCTTCAGACTCTAAAGAGGTTCCAGAGGACTGGAAGAAAGATAATGGTGTGCCAATATATTTAAAAGTTAAATGGGACACCCTGGCTAACTGCAGACTGGGTAGGTGACATTGATCCAGGGCAAAATAATGGAAACGCTGATACAGAGAGAAATCAATAATGAAGTAACAGACAGTAGCATAATTAATGCCATTCAATATAGTTTTATGGAAAATAGGTCTTGTCAAACAAACTTGATATAATTTTTTATGAGAGCACCAGTTTGCTTGATAAAGGTAACTGTGTTGCCATAACATCCTTAGATTTCTGTAAAGCACTGGATTTAGCACCACAAAACATTTGCATTAAAAAATAAGCACTCTATATAAAATCAATGTAGCACAAATTAAATAGACTAACACTGATAGATCTCAAAAAGTAATATTAAATGGGGAATCATCATTCATTGGGGTTTCTCTAATGTGGTACCATAGGTATTTGTTTTTGGCCCAGTGCTATTCAATATCTTTATCAATCATCCAGAAGAAAATATAAAATCATTGTTGGTAAAGTATGCAGGTGACACAAAAATTGGTGAAGTGGTAAATAATGATATGGACACATCCGTTATACAGAGTGATCTAAGATGGGATCATTTGAACAACATGTATTTTAATACAGACAAATATATGATCATACATCTAGAAACTAAGAACACAAGTCATACACAATTGGGGGCTGCGTCCTGGAAAACTGACTCTATAAAGGACTTAGAGGTCAGGCAAATAACGATTTGAACATGAGCTTCCAGTGTGATGTTAAGGCTAATCAATGCTTGGATGTATAAGCAAAGGAATATTGAGTAGGTGCAAGGAAGTGGAATTAATCTGACATACAGCATTAATGACACCATCATCAGAATACTATGCCCAGCTCTGATGTCCATACTTCAAAAAGGGTTTTGAGAAATTGGCAAGGGTTCAGAAAAGAGCTACAAGAATGATCCAAGCTCAGGAAAACCTCCCTTATGGTGAGAAACTTATGAAGCTCAAACTGTTACATTTATCCAAGAGCAGGTTAGGTGGTGATGTGATCACCGTCTGGAAGTACCTACAAGGAAGGAAGATTTCTGATAACAGAGGGTTCTTTAATCTAGCAGACAAGGCCATAACAAGTTCCAACAGTTGGAAGTTGAGCTAGACAAATTACCACTAGAAATAAGCAACAGGTTTTCAAAATGAGGGTAATTAACCATTGGAACAATTTACCTAGAAAACATGGGGATTCTGCATCACTTTAAGTCTTTAAATCAAGATTAAATATCTTTCTAAAATATTTGCTATAGCTCAAACTGAAGTTATGGGCTTGACGCGGGAATTACTGGAGAGGTTCTATGGCCTATATTAAACTAAATAATCATAATGGGTCCATTTTGGTATTAAAATCTAAGGGTGAGCTCCAGCGTCTGTATGCCAGATGAACAGGCCGGAGCCCTGTAAATAATCTCTAAAAGCCTGAGTTCTGGCTGGCAGAAAATTCTGCTGTTTCAGCCTGTCTTTGGAAGACCCCTTTCCTAGCCCTGAAATAGGGATATCGGAAGTTGGGAGAAGCACGTTGGGGCAGCGCCACAGCACATGGTACTGTGGAAACTGAGGGTACAGGAGGCTGCTATAATTTGGACAAACCTCGGGTGGCCTGTCTAAATCACACTTGGTCCCTATCCAGCCACAACATGGATTGGGAGGGTGCAAACGTGACTTAAAGTCACCTTAGCCCATCTTACCTCTGTGCTACAACTCTTACAGGTGCAGCATAGAATCTCACCCTATGAAACTACAAACTGTAAGGATCAACCCTGCACTAGCAGGGAGATGAATTAACTAATTTTTAAAGCTTTTCTCACCTCTGCAAGTTGAAACTTAACATCCAAATAACAGAAAATAAATGTAAACCCTTTTGTGGTTGGGTATAAGACTATCCATGATTCACATTACTTCATACTCCACCTTAAAGGTAGTGTGTGGTATATAAAAATCTTGTTTACCCTATCTCACTGTGAGCAATCCCCCAGTAAATCTGGTGTTGGCACCCACCACCAATCTATGCTAAAATAAGCAAGGAGACACATTTTGATATTAGTGTACCTGGGAAGATCTATGGACTGGCAAGAGGGTAGCAGAAAACTGAAGCAGCTACGTGGCCCTTTTCTGGCTTTGATAACTGGACCTACTTTTTAAATTACAGATTTGAGAGCTATGCCTGGTGGGACTGCTGTAGAAACTAGATTTACACTATTCCTCTGTAACAAGCCTGATGGACAATAATCAATTTCACCTTTGAGCATTAGGTGTTTTCTCATTCTGTCTTCGCTATAGATATGCACACACACACAAATCCACAAATCAATTTGAATCTTCTAAACTTGGGAAGCTGGAGTAAACAAACACCTCAAAATCAAAAGTATTCTCTCAATTAGTCAAAAGCTGTATCATTTAATTTAATTCTAAAATCTCAATAAAAAGAGTTTTCTAGTTACCCTTTCTCTTCCACAAAGATTATCTCAAAGTTTTTATGTATAAGAGATCTACATAAATGCAGCATTGTCACGGAGTCCCTGGGCGATGCTCTGGAACTGCTCCCCACAAAGTCTGTCAGGACTTTGGGGAGCCTCCTCTCCCTTGGAGCAGACTGTCTTCAGGGCAAGACGCTCACACGGCTTCACCTCCTGGGTCTCTCCTGGGAGCATTCAGCATATGCCCCTCCGTGCGCTTCCCACAGTGAGTCCGCCCAGGCGGGGTCCTGGGGAAGCCAAAGGGTTCTGCACCCCCCACTTCGCAGTCAGACGTGACTCTCGGGCAGCCAGTAAAACAGAGGTTTATTAGACGACAGGAACACGGTCTAAAACAGAGCTTGTCGGTCCAGCGAACGGGACCCCTTCGCCGGGTCCATTCTGGGGCTCAGCGAGCCAGACACCCCCGTCTGCCCTTCCTTCCTGTCCCCAGTTAGCTCCAAACTCCAACCCCTGTCCAGCCCCTCCTTCTCTGGGCTTTGTCTCTTTCCCAGGCCAGGAGGTCACCTGATCCCTTTGTCTCCAACACCTTCAGTTGGCACCTTTGCAGAGGAGGGGCCCAGGCCATCAGTTGCTAGGAAACCGAGTGTCGGGCATTTATGTACACTGGCCCTTTGCTCTGCAGCAACCATACACCCTTATCCCACCCCCTAGATACTTAAGAACTGCATAGGGGAAAATGAGGAAAACATTAAGAACAGTCCCACTTCGTCACAAGCATATTATTATATTGTTGAAAATGAATATACAAAAACTGATTAGGGGTGAAATCCTCAGTGGCTGTAAGTCAGTATAGTCCCACCAAAGTCAATGGACCTGTGCTGATTTAAAGTAGCTGAAGATCTGTGTCAAAAATTTTAAACTTTCAAAGAATGATAAAAGATAATGGATATGGAATGGGAACCAAAGCAATATTGCCTTACATTATAAACTCAGGGTTACGAACACCTCAGGGATGGAGGTTGTTTGAAACTCTGAGATGTTCGTAACACTGAACCAAAACATTATGGTGGTTCTTTCAAAAGTTTACAACTGAACATTGACTTAATACAGTTTTGAAACTTTACTATGCAGAAGAAAAATGCTGCTTTCCCCCCTTTTTTTTTTCTAGTAGTTTACATTTAACACAGTGCTGTACTGTATTTGCCTTTTCTTTTCTTTTTTTTGATGTCTCTGCCGCTGCCTGATTGTGTACTTCCGATTCCAAAGGAGATGTGTGGTTGACCGATCAGTTCGTAACTCTGGTGTTTGTAATCTGAGGTTCTACTGTACTATACATCTTCGATATTTAGCACATATAAAATTCCTGTAAGGATGCAGATATTTTATTCAGAAAAACACAACTGTGTTCAGCTGAAAGCAATATGTTGACTTTTAGAAAACCAACAGAGCAATCTGGATTTTGTTGAAACTTAAAAATAATAAGGAAAACATCCAGCTTATCAAAAAGTTTATACCTTTCAATTTTTGCTTTCATAAAGTATAAGACAGGTGCAAAAGCACCACTATGGGATAAATCAGAACAAGAGCAAAACTCTAGCTTATTCAATGCATTGTTAACCAAAATGAGCAAAATTATTGACTTACTTCAGAATTAGTTTTGAATTTTAACAGATACACAATAATCTTATTATTCACTTAAACCAGGAATTGGTTTAATTAAGAGAACAAGTCCAGTTAAAAGATTTTCCTACTGAGCTTGTTAATGACAATATAAATTTACTGTATGTTCACAGCTTGTAAGGATGAGGATTTATTCTTATTTTAGCAACTCTCTTCTTGTTCTTCAAGCCATAGAACAAAAGAGCATAGCACGATAATAGTGCAATTTCCTTTTACTTACAAAGACACTAATTATAAAAGCGTATAAGCTTTTACTCAGAGTTAATATGCTATCCCATGAAGCAATTCATTTTCAACTAAAATCCAAAAAGCTGACAGTTCCAGAATCCAGAAAACTGACAAAAACCTAATGCAAAAAGCATCTGCTGAAACCAGGAAATTAATAGAGTTCTAGACAAAGTCTTTGGACATCTCCACTATGTAAAGGTTTGGATCAGCTCATTTGTCTTAAGATGTACGTCAGTGGGACTCTGCAGGGGTAAAGCTGTCCAAGATAGCAGATCCTATTTCCTAATCAGGAATTAAGCCTATTGTGTTGTACTGTAGGATACTTTTGGTGAGGCCCGATCTGGAGTACTGTGTCCAGTGGAGGGCAACAAAAATGATTAGGGGGCTGGAGCACATGACTTATGAGGAGAAGCTGAGGGAACTGGGATTATTTAGTCTGCAGAAGAGAAGAATGAGGTGGGATTTGATAGCTGCTTTCAACTACCTGAAAGGGGGTTCAAAGAGGATGGTGCTAGACTGTTCTGAGTGGTAGCAGATGACAGAACAAGGAGTAATGGTCTCAAGTTGCAGTGGGGGAGGTTTAGGTTGGATATTAGGAAAAACGTTTTCACTAGGAGGGTGGTGAACACTGGAATGGGTTACCTAGGGAGGTGGTGGAATCTCCTTCCTTAGAGGTTTTTAAGGTCAGGCTTGACAAAGCCCTGGCTGGGATGATTTAGTTGGGGATTGGTCCTGCTTTGAGCAGGGGGTTGGACTAGATGACCTCCTGAGGTCCCTTCCATGCCTGATATTCTATGATATTCTATACTTACTTAAATAACACCAAAGTCTCACTTCAATATTTATAGAATCATAGAAATGTAGGGCTGGAAGAGGCTTTGGGAGGTCAACAAGTCCAGCCCCTTGCGCGGTAAACCAAGACCATCCTTGTCAGATATTTGTCCAACTTGTTCTTAAAAACTCCAAAGATGGGGATTCCACAGTTTCCCTTGGATGCCTATTCCAGACCTTCACTAGCCGTATAGTTAGAAAGTTTTTTTTTAAATATCTAATCTAAATCTCCCTTGCTTCAGATTAAGCCCATTACTTCTTGTCCTACCATCAGTGGGCACTGAGAACAACCAATCATCATCCTCTTTATAACAGCCTTTAACATATTGCAATTGTTATCAGGTCCCTCCTCAGACTTCTTTTCTCAAGACTAAATGTGCAGGTTTTTTTAATCTTTCCTCATAGGTCTGGTTTTCTAAATATTTTATCATTTTTGTTTCTCTTTGGACTCTCTCCAATTTGTCCACATCTTTCTGACTACGTCTATGCTGCACACCACTGGCGGCAGTGTATGTGGGTATGTGTGGCTCAGGGGTAGGCAACCTGCGGCACACGGGCGGATTTTCAGTGGCATTCATACTGTCCGGGTCCTGGCCACAGGTCCGGGGGCTCTGCATTAAATAACAATATTTAGATTATTTTGTCAGTTCGGTGGCAGAATTTAGTGTATTTACTACCAGCTCATCTTTAATAAAGAGTTATTTCACCTTTTTCCATTTAAAGAAAAAGTTTCCCACATAGGCATGTGATAATTATTGCTTGTAATAAAATATTGCTGCATTTTGGATTTCCAGTTTGCCCCATCCAGATGAGAAATGAATTGGAGAGGTGCAAGGTTCCCCTCAAAGTTTCCAGTGCTTGTTCAAAACATCTTGCCCCACATAGAACCAGCAGGAGGTTCAGTTCCTGCAGCCTAATACCCATGGAAACTGAGGGATCCACTGGAGGCCAGATCCCATGTAGAGACTCTAAATGGGGGTTCATGGCACAAGTAGGCTCTGCTGCAAAATTAGTGCTTTAAATCATGTACTTAAAAGTACATCTTTGTGCCTAGGAACTCTACAAACATATACATCGTATGTGAAATCATCAGTCTACTGCTCTTAATTCTGTTCCCCTGACTTCGATATTTTATGGTAAATAGTGCACATTAATTTTACCAAAAAGTGTTTTTTAAAAATAGTAATTAAAAGTGACAGGACAAACAGCATATTATCTAATGGGGTCATAGGACTACTCCTTCAGAGAACATACACAATGTGTTCCAATGTGATAAAGCAGAAAATATTTCTTCTGTACAAGGCATACAAGATCAATCACCCCCATTTTTTGAATATTGGGACCCTTGTCGAGTCAAAGATCCTTGTAGTACATTTTGTATTTTTACATCACATAAGTAGTTTAAGTCCTGATGACTGGTATTGCAGGACTTTATTCCCAACAGTTTACTTTCAGTATCGCTGGCTTCTTCAGAGGATGGAGAGAAATAACCACTCCTTTTCAGAACAAAGTGTGGAAACAGAAAAACTGCAGTAAGCCAGTCATCTGCAGAAAAGTTAATACATTACTGAATACATGTGTATATTGATTGTTTATATAGCAATAGGACAGATTATAGTAAATCTACAGTCAGGGGGAGTAGTAAAGGGAGCCAGCATAGGGAATTCTCCCCCACCTAGTTGCAGCACCTTCATGGACCCTATATGGTGCCAGAGTAGCATAGGAGGGCAGGGGCCAGGATTAATTTCAGTAAGATTAATTAAGCATAAAATGCATAGTAACAGTATCAAAGGAAAATAACATTTTTGAAAGTAGGTCTCCTGCTTGTACATAACGCCAAGGTGAAGTTAAGATATGTGCAAAGCAGGAGACATTCAATTTTTTTTTGTTAATACAGACTGGAGTGAAATATTCCTTCTACTGATGAATTCTGGGGTTGATTGATCATTCTTGAAATAAAGACCATACGGCTTGTGTTCTACAGCCAGAGATCTGCTTATCCACTGAGCTTTGGCACCAGCTGATCCAGGAAGGCCTGAACAATTCTCATTTTCTTTACTTTTATGTTTAGTAAGCAATCCACCAAATCGCAGGTGACTGGTAACCGCTGATAGAAGGGGGGAACAATGACAGCCCCCAACCCCGCCACCACAGCAACAATCAATTTCCTGGTGACTGCCAAGGCACCCTGCAGCAACATCCTCTTGGCCATGGTGCCCTCCACCCACAGCGCCCTGGCTGGCCTTAGAAAAAATGGGGCCATAGGCAAACTTGTATTTGGGTACCCTGTCCTCCCCAGCTGCCCTGGCCCCCCACCCCTCCCCATTGTCCCTGGGCCCCACTGCCTTCCAAGGCCCTCCACTTATCCCCTCTGGCCCCTGCTGCCTCTCCCAGCCCACCAAAGATCCGCCCATTACCCGCTGCCTCTCTGCTCCCCCCCCAGGACCCTGCTGCCTCCCCTGGCTCCCACATCCCCTGCTGCCTCCCCCACCCATCCCCCGCATCAATTTCCCCTGGCCCACACTGCCTCCTTGGGTTCCCCACCCCATCTGTAGACCCCCAGTCCACACTGCCTCCCCTCCCCCATTACCCCAACTCCCCAAGCTCCTTTCTGCACACCACAGCCAGGCTAGTCCAGACCTATACTCGAGCAGGTAACTGCGGCGGCTGGCAAGGAAGGGATGGGACTCAACAGGCTTGCCTGCACCCCCTCTGGCAGACAGCTGTGCTGACAGCCTGGTCTCGCTTCCCTGCTCTGGGTGCCTTTCCCAGGCATGTCCCTTCAGCTGTGCTCAACCCAACTCCCACCCTGGCAGAAATCTGGGAAGGCATGTAACCCTGAGTCACCTACGCATCAACCTTCTCAACAGAGCTTATTTTCAAGGCATCATCACCATTGGCAAAGCTGCCTACATCCTAACCTTCTTTTCCTTCTTCCCAATTTCCCAGCTATTTACTTTGGAACAAATTGTGGTTGATCCTGTAAACACATGGAAAATGGTGGGGGGAGAATACGAAACAAGGAGCCTTCCCCAGGCCTGTGCTTTTGCACAGTGGCCAACTATGCTGTGTCTCAGAGTAAAGCCACTAATCCATGTTAGTCCTGTCAGCGGCCATAGCTTCCTCAGAAGGTGTGAGGTGAAGGTGGGACAATGGTCCGGATCTTGCCCTGTCTCCTGCACTCATCAGCAGAGGTAGTTAGCGCAGAAAAGATTGCATGCTGTACCTCTCCAAAGGGTAGTGCTGATGCAGGGCATTATTCTTCTTAATGTTCACCTTTCCCATTAATGTGTCTGTTTTCCTCCCTTTTTAATTAAGCTTTAAGGTACTGACTTTGAAAAGATTTCCTTCAGGATCTCCCACTTTTTATTTTCTCTGGTTACATCAACACTCCACTCCACTGGCAGCGCCGCAGAGTGTATGTGTAGCTACAACCCGCAGCGAAAAGCAGGCTATGTCCACACTGCGGTATGTAGTTACACGTGAAATGCTCCGGCAGAAGGGAGGCAGTGGGGAAAGGCATCAGCAGCTTCCCACTCTAGCTTGCCACACTTTAACTCACCACATACACCAGACCTAAGTTCTCTCCAGCAGTTCTTCATATCAATCTCAGGGCTTATTTACACTGGACACGATCATATCAACTTTTCAGACCAGCCATTTGCTATATTTACATGAATTGTCACACTAATACAGTACAGTACATGATTCAAACATCAAAGGTGTTTTTCTTTATTCAGTACTTCTAACTCTTCTGTCAATGCAGATTCATCGCATTAGTGCAACAGCACAACATAATTTCCATAGATATGCCCTGCACATGTATACCTATGTGTATTAACCCCAGACTTCCAAGATGGCATGACTGTTAAAAACATTAGCATTTCTGTAAGGTAAGTATTATTATTCTCAGTTTGCAGATGGGAAAGCTGTCCAAGATCACTGAGGAAATAATTGTCAGATCTGGGATTGGAATTTAAGGCTTCCTATCATGCGGTCCTATGTAGAACATAGAACCTCCTCCTATTACCAATATGAATGTAATACTTTCAAACTGTCAAGGACCAGCCATGGCATAATTCCAACAACCACAAAATACAGAGCACATTGGAACAATTTGTCTACTTGGAAGTCAAATAAAAGATAGAAATAATGCAGTGAGAATATATAACCTGCAGTTTATGTGATTATATCTATATAATTTAAAACTCCATTAAACTTTCATTTTCTAGTGGAATCTATTCACTTAAATTCTCTACTCAGTCAACATATTCTAGGTATTTCTTTTCAGAAGGATGCATTTTGAAGGAATCCATTTTGAAGCACTTGGAGGTGAGGAAGGTGATCAGGAACAGTCAACATGGATTCACCAAGGGCAAGTCATGCCTGACAAACCTGATTGCCTTCTATGATGAGATAACTGGCTCTGTGGAAATGGGGAAAGCGGTGGATGTGATATATCTTGACTTTAGGAAAGCTTTTGATACAGTCTCCCACAGTATTGCCGGCAAGTTAAAAAAGTATGGATTGGATGAATGGACTATAAGGTGGGAAAAAAGCTGGCTAGATTGTCGGGCTCAATGGGTAGTGATCAACGCCTCAATGTCTAGTTGGCAGCCGGTATCAAGTGGAGTGCCCCAGTAGTCAGTTTTGTTCAACTTCTTCATTAATGATCTGGATGATGGGATGAATTGTACCTTCAGCAAGTTCGCAGATGACACTTAGCTGGGGGGAGAGGTAGATACACTAGAGGGTAGGGATAGGGTCCAGTGACCTAGATAAATTGGGGGATTGGGCCAAAAGAAATCTGATGAGGTTCAACAAGGACAAGTGCAGAGTCCTGCAATTAGGAAGGAAGAATCCCATGCACCGCTACAGGCTGGGGACTGACTGACTAAGCAGCAGTTCTGCAGAACAGGACCTGGGGATTACGGTGGACAAGAAGCTGGATATGAGTCAGCAGTGGGCCCTTGTTGCCAAGACCATCAACTGCATACTGGGCTGTATTAGTAGGAGCATTGCCAGCAGATCGACGGAAGTGATTATTCCCCTCTATTCAGCACTGGTGTGGCCACACCTGGAGTATTGCATCCAGTTCTCATCCCCCCACTACAGAAGGGATATGGACAAATTGGAGAGAGTCCAGTGGAGGGAACAAAAATTATTAGGGGGCTGGGGTACATGACTTATGAGGAGAGGCTGAGGGAACTGGGGTTATTTAGTCTGCAGAAGAGAAGAGTGAGGGGGGTTTTGATAGAAGCCTTCAACTACTTGAAGGGGGGTTCCAAAGAGGAGGAGCCAGACTGTTCTAAGTGGTGGCAGATGACAGAGCAAGAAGCAATGGTCTCAAGTCGGAGTGGGGGAGGTCTAGGTTGGATATTAGGAAACACTATTTCACTAGGAGCGTGGTGAAGCACTGGAATGGGTTACCTAGGAAGGTGGTGGAATCTCCATCCTTAGGGGTTTTTAAGGCCCAGCTGACAAAGCCCTGGCTGGCATGATTTAGTTGGTGTTGGTCCTGCTTTGAGCAGGGGATTGGACTAGATGACCTCCTGAGGTCTCTTCCAACCCTAATATTCTATGATTCTATGATGCAGGATGCTAACTGATCAAATGACCAGGAGCCAAGAAAACCTGGGTTCTTATCCCAGCTAAACTAATTTATGGCATTTTGCAGCAATTCACTTGATGTTCCTGGGCTTCATCTAACCCAAATGAACCATATGATATTTAAGTAAAACTGCAAATTTAAAATGATGAGAAATGAATCACTGATACAGGTGTTATTGTAAAAAATATACCTCCCTAATCTTTCATATATCCTCAACATACAAAAGTCTAAAGATGTGTATTTTATATTTTCCACAGTCTAATGAACAATTAAGAAAAAGGACAGTTACCTGTTCCGTAACTGGTGTTCTTCGAGATGTGTTGCTCAGGTGTATTCCACAGTAGGTGTGTGTGCTTGCCACGTGCACCGGTGTTGGAAGTTTTTCCCTTAGCAGTACCCATACGGGGAAGCGCCACTGCGACCCCTAGAGTGGTGCCTCTATACCGCGCTATAAGGGGAGCTGCGCACTCCCCCCCACCCTTGGTTCCTTCTTGCCGGACAACTCCGACAGAGGGGAAGGAGGATGGGATATGGAATACACCTGAGCAACACATATCGAAGAATGCCAGTTACGGAACAGGTAACTGTCCTTTCTTCTTCGAGTGATTGCTCATGTGTATTCCACAGTAGGTGACTCCAAGCTATATCTGATGGAGGCGGGTAGGAGTTTAAGGGTTTCCGGGCCACAGTACCGCCCTACCAAATCCGTTGTCATCCCTCGCTTGGGAGACGATCGCATAATGCGAAGAAAATGTGTGGACAGAGGACCATGTGGCAGCCCTACAGATGTCCTGGATTGGGACGTGGGCTACATAGGCAGCCGATGAGGCCTGAGCTCTCATTGAGAGCGCCCTGACGATCGGTGGTGGGGGAGCCCTTGCCAGGTCATAGCACGTGAGTATGCATGAGGTGATCCAGCGGGACAGGCGCTGGGTGGAAATTGGTTGCCCCCTCATACGCTCGGCTGATGCAACAAACAACTGCGAGGATTTCCGGAACAGCTTGGTCCGGTCCAGGTAGAAGGCCAGTGCCCTACACACATCGAGCGGGTGGAAGGCTGATATGGCTGCCAAATGTACCCTGACAGAGGCGGGAGCTAGTCCTTGGGTCCTAAAGGACAGGAGGTAATCAAGGATAATCTGGAGCGGTGCGGATGATGGAGAGGTTCCCCGCTCCGCCGCCCACCTAGAGAATCTGAACCACTTTGCCAGGTACGTCCGTCATGTGGACGGCTTTCTACTTTCCAGCAGGACTCGTTTGACGTCCTCTGAACACCTCCCCTCCTCCTCATCTAACCACTGAGCAACCACGCTGTCAGGTGGAGCGCAGCCAGTGGTGAGCTGGAGGCAGTTCGCACCGGTTTGCGGGAACTGGTTGTTAAATTTAGAAGCCCTTTTAGAACCGGTTGTCCACGTGGGACAACTGGTTCTAAAAGGGCTTCTAAATTTAAAAACCGGTAAGTTGAAGTGACAGGAGCGTAGCTAGGAGGGGAGCAGGGGGAGCGGCTGGACCCCCCCCTTAGCTACGCTACCTCGCCCCTAGGAGCCAGAGGGACCTGCCGGATGCTTCCTGGGAGCCTCCCCAGGTAAGCACCACCGGGACTCCCCATCTCACCCCCCAGCAGGTCCCTCTGGCTCTTAGGGGTGGGGAGGGGTGGACACCCACTATGGTGGCCCACGAGACCCTCCTGCCTGGCTTTTGAGCTCCCGGCTGAGAAGGCTAGTCCCCGGCTGTTCCCCCTCCCCTGCAGTTTCAGCTCGACCCGCCGCTGGTGCATGCTCTGGGAGGTGGGCTGCGAACTCAGCCTGACGCAGTGCTCCAGGTGCTGCGCAGCGGCAGCGTGGCCTGGCTCTAGCCAAGCGGCGCGGCTGTAGTGCCGCCAGCCACCAGTGCTCCATGTGGTGCACGGTGGTGGAGGCCTGGCCCGGCTCCAGCTGAGCGGCGCGGCTGTAGCGTCACCAGCCATCTCCAGGCAGCGCGGTAAGGGGGTAGGGGGCAGGGAGGGGGTGTTGGATAGAAGGCAGGGGTGTTCGGGGGGAGTTCGGGGGGGTGGATAGTGGTCGGGGCAGTCAGAGGGCGGGGAACAGGGGGATTGAATGGGGGCAAGGGTCTCGGGGGGCCAGTCAGGAAGGAGCAGGGGTTGGATGGGGCGGTGGGAGGCAGTCAGGGGCAGGGGTTCCAGGGGCAGTCAGAGGACAGAGAGAAGGGGTGGTTGGATGGGGCAGGAGTCCCAGGGGGCCCATCAGGAATGAGAGGAGGGGTTGGATGGGGCGGCAGGGGCAGTCAGAGGACAGGGAAGGGGGGTGGATGGGGCAGGGGTCCCAGGGTGTGTGTGTCAAGGAACGCAGGGGGTTGGATGGGGCAGGAGTCCTGGGGGGCGGGGGCAGGCCACGACCCCCTCATGGGGTGAGGAGGAAACCGGTTAAGATTTTGGCAGCTCATCACTGAGCGTGGCTATGTTGGGATGGAGGAGGAGGCCCCCTTCCTGGGAGAAGAGGTCTGGGCGAAGCGGTAGCCTCCGTGGGGTGGAGGGGGGGCGCTGGCGCTAAGAGGTGCAGGAGGATCCTGTACCGGTGTTGTCGGGCCCAGTCCGGGGCTATGAGGATAACTGCGTCCTGTCTGTTTTTACTTTTTGCAGGACCTTGTCGATCAGGGGGAAGGGGGGGAAGGCATTGAAAAGCTGGCCTGACCACTGCAGGAGGAAGGCGTCGGAGATCGCCCCCTTCCCCACTCCTCCCCTGGAGCAGAACTGGAGACAGCGCCAGTTCTGGTCAGTTGCAAAGAGGTCGACCCGGGGAACTCCCCACTCTCGGAAGAGCTGATGGGTGACCTCCGAGTGGAGCAACCACTTGTTCCGGCTGGAAGAAAACCCTGCTCAGCTGATCGGCTCACAAATTGCGGATGCCGGGTAGGGGGAAGGTTCGCAGGGGAGATATCGTGGGCTATACAGAATTCCCATAGGCTCAGGGCTTCCAGGCATAGGGCCGAGGAATGAGTCCCGCCTTGCCTGTTGATGTAGTACATCGCAGCGGTGTTGTCCGTAAGGACTCTGACCACCGTCCCGGGAAGGTGTATGCTGAAAGCTACGCACGCCAGCTATATCGCCCTGAGCTCTCTGACATTTATGTGGAGGGACAAGTCCGAGGCCGACCATCTCCCTTGGGTTTGAATGTTCCCTATATAAGCTCCCCGTCCCAGATCCGAGGCATCTGACACCAGGTCTAATGACGGGGAGGGTTCCTGGAAAGGGACTCCTTGCAACATGTTGCTCGGGAGGGACCACCATTGTAGGGAGGCAACTATCTGGGGAGGTACCGTGATGACCTTGTCCAGCCCGTCCCAGGCCTGGGAG
Source organism: Chrysemys picta bellii (assembly GCF_011386835.1). Classification (NCBI taxonomy): domain Eukaryota; kingdom Metazoa; phylum Chordata; order Testudines; family Emydidae; genus Chrysemys; species Chrysemys picta. The sequence continues at coordinate 207,698 of NW_027052739.1, read as the reverse complement.
TACTGAGAGGCTAGCCAGAGCTGGAGGGGCCTCATTCTGAGCCTCGCATGGTGGACCAAGTACGTGCATGCCACCATGTGCCTGAGGATCTGAAGGCACGCTCTTGCCGTTGTCACAGGGAAGGCTGTGACCGAGGCGATGAGGCCTTTGAGGGTCTTGAACCTGCTTGGAGGGAGAGAGGCTGTGGCCCTTAAGGAGTCCAGCATCACCCCTATGAATTCTATGCGCTGAACTGGGACTAATGTAGATTTGTTCTCGTTCACTACTAGGTTGAGATCTGCGCATGTGGACAAGAGCAGTTCCACATGGGCCTGCATCTGGGACCAAGCGCTGCCCTTGAGAAGCCAATCGTCCAGGTATGGAAAAATCTGCACCCCTTTCCGCCGGAGGTAGGCCGCTACCACCAACATGCACTTGGTGAAAACCCTGGGTGCCGTGGATAGACCAAAAGGGAGGACTGTGAACCGTGATCCCGCCCCACCAGGAACCGGAGGCAGCCTTTCGAATATATGGATATGAAAATACGCGTCCTGAAGGTACAGGGCAGCGTACCAGTACCCCAGGTCCAGGGAGGGAATTATAGGGGCCAGGGACACCATGCGGAACTTGGAGCGGACCATAAACCGGTTGAGATCCCATATGTCCAGGATGGGCCTGAGCCCCCCTTTTGCCTTTGGGATCAGGAAGTACCGGGAGTAGAAGCCTCTGCCCTGGAAGTTTACTGGTATTCTTTCCACCACCCCCAGGTGGAGCAGACAGGGAGGCGAGCATGCTCCGGGTCCCCGGGGCTCACCAGGGACGGAGGGTGGTAAGGTGGGGGCGAGGTGAACTGCAACATGTAGCCCTTGGAAATGGTGTTGAGGACCCATTGGTCCGACGTCATATGGGACCACTCCACTCGGAAGGCAGACAATCGGTTGCAGAACACAAACTTTATTAATAGGGGGGTTTCCCTGGCAACAGGCCTGGTGCCCCCCTGCAAATAGTCAAAACCGCCTCTTTCCCTGCCTCTTGCCCTTAGTGGGTCCGGGCTGTGGGGCAGAGCGGGACTGACGTTGAGACCGATGCCTCTGGTCTCTCGGCCTCTTGGATGGGGGCTCGTATCTGCTCCGTCCAGGTGGAGCTGAAGTTTGCGGCCTGGGCTTATCCTTAGCCAGCGGGACGTAGAGGATCAAGGTTTGCAGGGTGGTACGGGAATCTTTCATCCCGTGCAGACGGACATCCGTTTGCTGGTCTGCAAACAGCGCTTTCCCGTCAAAGGGCAGATCCTGCATGAGGGACTGGGCCTCCGCCGACAGCCCGGATAGTAGGAGCCACAACGCCCTGCACATCGAAATGGCAGAAGCCATCGAGTGGGCTGCCGTATCAGCCACATCCGACGCCGCCTGGAGGGTTGCTTTTGCCGCTGCCGCCCCTTCCTCTACCAGAGCCTTGAAGTCCTTTTTGTCCCGCTCCAGGAGGAGAGATTCAAACTTTGGTAGGGACCCCCATAAGTTAAAGTCATACCAGCTCAGTAGGGCCTGATGATTGGCCACCCTGAGCTGGAAGCTTGCCGAAGAATAAACTTTCCTGCCAAAAGTATCCAGTCTCCTGGCGTCTTTATCCTTGGGGGTAGGCACAGGCTGGCCATGTCGTTCTTGGTGGTTTATCGATTCCACCACCAGAAAGTTAGGTGCCGGATGGGAATAAAGGTACTCATGGTCCTTAGCCGGCACGAAGTACTTCCTCTCCGCCTTTTTGGAAATGGGGGCCAAGGAAGCAGGAGTTTGCCACAAGGTAGTGGAAATGTTGGCTACTCCCTGGTGGAGGGGCAGAGCCACACAGCCCAGTGTCGTGGACGACAGCACATTGAAAAGGGAGTCAGACGGGCCCTCCATCTCCTCAGCCTGGAGCTGGAGGTTGGACGCCACCCTCTTAAGGAGGTCTTGATGTTCCCTGAAGTCCTCCTGTGGAATGGGCAGCAGTGCTGTAATGGCATCATCCGGTGCTGGAGAGGGGGCTGGCACGGAGCCGAGAGTCTTGGGTGGTACCGGGGGGTCAGTCCCCAAGTCGGAGTCCGGGCGCAGGGCCACCGACTCGGGACCCGTTGACTTGTCCCTCTGCCGAGAAGAGGAGGCCGAAGGAGCCTGGGACGCTCCGGCCACCGAGCGGGTTCCCGTCTGAGCAGGCATCTGCGACCACAGTGCCCATTGACACCACTGTCCTTGCCACGGTGCTCCTTGCCACTGATGATTTGGGGGCCAGGTGGCGTCATCTGTCCTGGCTAGGGCGGCTGGGTGTCGATGCTGAGGTCACCGTCGACTGCGCAGTCTCATAGGAGCGGCGAGAGCGACAGTGCCTACGATGGTGCCTTCTGCAGGACCGGGACCTCGACACCGAGGACCAGTACCCATGGGAAGTGCTGCTCCTGTACTCGTCTCAGCGCCAGGAGCTACGATGTTCTGGTGCATTGCAGGAGGAGTCCCGAGTGCGATGCCTGGCAGAGCTCAAGTGGGAGCGTCGACGTCAATGGCATCGGGACTGGCTGCAGTAGCTGCGACGTGAGGAAGAGCATCGGCGCGGCGTGGCATGGAGGAGCCTCGAGACTCCCGTTCGAGCGGCAAGCCGGTCAACCTGACTGGTGTAGAGGGCTGGCGTGAGCCGCGAGAAGACCGCATCCAACACGGTAAGGAGCGGTTCTCAGCGCGGGAGCTGTGCCATGCCGGGGAGGTCTGATGAGTGCTCAGGAGCGGCTTGCCTCAGGACCAAGGGCCCGACACTGGTGGTGCCCCTGGTATCGGTAAGCTCAAGATGTCTTGCGCAGCCTGTGCAGCCTCCGGTGTCGACAGCATCCTCACGGCAGGGGAGGCACGCGCGGACGGAACTGGACTACTCCGCTCAACATGAGACGGAGGCCTAGGGCCCGGGGGAGATCGAGGGCTGCCCGGCTTGGGACCAGCCTCACCCCTCTCCTTTTCTCGGTGCCACTGTGAGACGGAAGTCTTCCCTTGCTTCTTGGAAGAGGAGCGGTGCCGGCTAGTGGAGGGGACTTCGCTACACACCGAAGACGTGGTGCCGGGCGCCAAGTCCGCTCGGCGTGCCGGGATAGGGGTCAGCGCTGATTCCATCAGGAAAGCATGAAGCCTGATGTCCCTCTCCTTCTTAGTCCGCGGCTTGAATGACCTGCAGATCTTGCAGCGCTCACTCACATGAGTTTTGCCCAAGCAGCGGAGACACTCAGCGTGTGGATCACTTCTGGGCATAGAACAGCGACAGGAGTCGCACGACTTGAAGTCTGGGACATGGGGCATGCCCTGAGCCCACTTTAACTACTTGAAAAACTACTAAAAGTAACTGTACCACTAAGGTCAACTAGAGAAGCTGGAGCAAGACGTTCCGACTACCTTCACCAGCAGCAAGAAGGAATTGAGGGTGGGGGGAGTGCGCAGCTCCCCTTATAGAGCGGTATAGAGGCGCCACTCTAGGGGTCACAGCGGCACTCCACAATATGGATACTGCTAAGGGAAAAACTTCCGACACCGGTGCATGTGGTGAGCATGCACACCTACTGTAGAATACACCTGAGCAATCACTCGAAGAAGAACACAATGTTTTAACCACTCTGGCATTAAAATACATAAAGTACATTATAGAAAGTAGCATCTGTTTAGACCCAGAGTGTGCACATTATACTCTTCCTCTACATCAGCATGTTGAGCAACACCTCGGGCATACACTTAAAAAGCATGGCCTTGAATGTGTGTAGGAATAGCGCTGTATCTCTCATTCATAAATATATCAATGTGTATTTTCTACACTTTATCTTTGCTTTATTAAAATAGAATATGTCAGCAGGCTACTGTCCAATTATAAAAGTTAAAAGGATTAAAAAGAATGAGTTCCAAAATTCAACTGAAATGCCATAGACCCTACTGTCCATGATTAAATCAGTATAAAGAAGGTCCATTTTTGCTGCTTTTGTGCCTGCATAAATTTGAATAATTTTGTTTTGTGCATTAGTGGAATAAATGAACCCAATCTAAGGTTTTGTAAAAAATGAAAATATAGGAAAAATGCCTTACTGTATTTTAATTTTTCAAAAAGAGAGCCTGCACTTACCTGCCTTCTGACACTGTACTATCTTCTCATATACACTATTTGCGTTTTCAATCAGAGTCTTGATGGTCTGAATCATCTGCAGAGAAAATATCAGATTAAACTGTTCAAACATATATTTATAAAATTGTCTTAAAATATTAATCATGATTGGTACAGTTGTATCTTTGAAAGATATGTGCTTAAACTCCGGACTATTTAGTTCTGAAGCCACAAACATTTAAACATCTATTATTAGTTTTTGCATAACTTTGTTTTTCTTGTTGGTACCAGGCAGAGGGATGCTCCAAACTTAGCATGAAGGAAGGAGGAATGTGGTGCTGGTGGTTTGGGATTTGTGAAGAGGTTTACAAAACACACTGCGGTTTACCATTAGCCCACTGTTTGTCAAAGGAAAGGGAAAAAAAGGGAAAATTCCTATTTACCAGCTAATTCACATTCTATGATTTGGTCAAGACAACCTGGATGCTGTTTCCTCCTCCTCACCCTGACATTCAGGATGACAACCAATCACCATCCAATATTTTCTGTTCTCTTGTGTACTCTCCCTCTGCTTTTCCAGATTGGTTCCTTATAATTGCGTTATGTGGCTTGATCTGTAGAGAGAAAACATCCTACAGAGGAAGAACAAGAGACTCAAGGCCAAACTAGAAGAGCCTTGAGTTGGAAGGTGAAGGAGTAGAAAGAAAGGGAATCACTGATTTCTTCACCAGCTCTTTCTAGACATAGTTTCTTATGGAAGCCCTGCTCTAAGCAGTCAGGGCCAGATTTGTAAAGATTTGTAAGCACCTAACTCCCACAGAAATCAGTGGGAGTTAGGCACTTCAACAAATTTGGCACTCTGTAATCAGGGATGCATCCGTAGATACCTGCACTTCCAGTCAATAGTGCCTGGTGAAGTGTATAAGGAATGCTAGGCAGCAGGTTTGCTGCAAAGTTTGTTCACTGCTGACTCTGCTCTCTGATCCAGCAGATAGCAATTGTTTTAGTGGATTAAATTATACATTTTACCTGCTGCTAATGCATATTTACGTGGGATTTTCTTTTCCCTGAGAGACCATGTTCCCTGTGCTGAACAGGCATCTGCATAAGCTCTACAGCAAAAATCCCCCTTAAGATAACCTACCCGGGAAAGAGTTACTTCAACAGGCACAGTTCCCTTACCCACTTTTTTTTTTTTAAGTGTTTTCAGTTTGAGAGAAGCTGAGAACTGCTTTTGCATGTTGCAGGGGATGAACCAAACTGGAGAGAAAGAGGAGAAAGCCTTAGATTCTGGGTCACAACAGGTGATCTTCTTGCCTTTCACAGAGAGTGAGGAGGAAGAACCCGATGTCTGCATTAACATAGACCATACCACAGAAATTTAACTGTAACTTTTACTTCCATACCACAGAAATTTAACTGTAACTTTTACTTCCAGTTAACAGAAAGCTGGGCTAGACAAACTAAAGTTTATTATTTGAAAGTAATCCTGGCCCTTCTTCTAGGACTACAAGGTTATAAGATACATATGTTAAAATACAAAGAAATATGCAGCAGCTCAGATCTCATGTTTAAGGTAGAAATAAACAGAACATGAACCACAACTGTAGAGTTCTGTTCTAGAGTCTGGAGCCCATTATTTCGCATTGGGTTATTCATTTTATACAACTAATTCTCCCATTCCTAGTTATCTCTACTTAACTTTGAAAAATCTAATTGTCTTGATTTCTGATTAGATTCCAGAAATCCTTTAAAAAGAAGAAAATAAAATGCATATCACAACACTAAATAACAAGAAAAAAATTCACAACTACCTTAACTAAGCTGCATTTGAAATATTAGTGCTGATCTATTCCCCTGTTGGACTATTTATTGTACATAAACACCTTATATTTGGCACCCATGAGGCAAAAGTTGCTGGATAAATAAAATTAAACTGATTACTAGATAATGAAGTACTGTATACTGAGCATGCTAACGTTTTAAAGAGTCATACTTTAACTAAGAGAAAGCTGTAACACCCAAAATATTGTGCCATCCCAAACAGCCTTTTCTGAGAATCACTGCAAGCTGTTTATTCCCAATTTGTCCTGAGAAAGCTGTAAGAGTATTTTGTTTCATGGTGTTCATCACTAATGATATGTTTTCAACAACAGTTAGAAATTACAATTAATCTGCTCTATAGACGTCCTTGAAAGATGAGGAATTTGCCAGTTGTTTCAACATGCATGGCATGAAGTGTGTGTTTGTTTGCTTCCGTAATGGGCTTGAATACTAGGAACCAAGATACAGTTGATTTAAATCACAAATAGCCTTGCAATACCAGAACATGTTATTTTACTAACTAGCTGTAACAAGACTGCACAGCTCCCTGTGAGGAGAGTCCTGTTGATTTGAAAAATGAAAATCACCTTGGAAATGATTCCCCGAGAATGTGTGGACACTGTTTTAATCAGAATGCCAATATACAACAATTGGCAATCCAATTTACAGCTATACAGTCCAATTAAAAGCACATATGGGGTTTTTCCTAAAGAGCATTTTAATGTGAACAGAATAGGGCAAATATTCAGATAGGAGCAGTCTGAGTTAACAACATGATCACTCATAAAAACCTGCCACTTGCTTTAGATAATGGTTTAAATAACTTTACATCAATATTTCTTGAATTCCAGATATTCTGCGTAGTATATAAGAGGAAGTAAAAGGGAATACTGCAGATACAAAAGTAACCATATATACTTATGTAAGGCAAAATTGATAAGTTTTTAAGTTTAAGTTTTTAAGACAAGAGACGTCATGTAAACTAAAAATCCATTCATCTCTTTGAAAATCTACCTCAATGTAAGACAAACAACATCTTAGTTTTGTACTGGCAACAAATCCTACATTCTAAACTTCTCAGCCATCAGTGTTTAGTATCAAATGGTTTTTTAACTCCTCACTATGGTCATGAGTTCAGGTCCTCATCATTTCCCATCTTTATCAATGTACGCCACCCCAATACCCACTTCACTCCCACTCCAGACATTACAAAACTCACTCACTAATGGCTACCTTCCTTGCCTAATTTTTTATCCATGTCACCCTGTCTTTGAATTCCTACAGTAGCTCCCACTGCATCAAAGTCAAGTTTCTTGTCACTGTCTTCTATATAACTCCATAGCACTACCCTTATTTTGTTCCAAGTTGTTCCCTTCCCTTTTCCTCCCTCTATACAACGTTTGTCTACTTCTCCCACAACTGTCTCTATACTGTCTTCATACCAGATCCAATGCAGAGAACCCCTTCCTTAGCTCATCAGCACTTTGCAGTGTTCAACTCCCTCTGAAGAGACATGTCTGCCCTGATGCTTATAGGAAACTTGCTGACTGGCAACAGCAAGCTTAAGGAGAAAAACAGAATCATTTTAATATAGCATTGTATTACCAAGACATGGCCAATCACTATCTCATCACTCTACTTTGATATGGCACCTTTTGTCTATCTTTAGACTGAGTCTCTTTGGAACAAGGATTGAGCCCAATTATGCTCCCATTTATTTCAATAGGAGTTATGGCCCCCAATACTGTTCTCACTGATAACAGAAAATGCTGAAGCTCACTATGTGCAATAACTAGTAAAAAGATTCTCTCTTGACAAATTAAAAAAAAATCAACCTACAATTGTATGTGTTGCTGCCTATAATACTGGTACAGCAAAGATAGCTAAAATGTGGACTTGTCTTGCATGGATGGTTTTCAAACTTTTAAGCTCTATCTCCTGTTATCAACAGTTCAATCCCTTCTGTGACGGAGCTCAAACATGCAACAGGCTGTAACTATGTTACAGCAGAGAGAAATTGTGTTGCCCATTCCAAACGTTTTATTCTGGAACAGCTTTGAGAAATATTGGTGTTGTAATATATTAGCTTACTGCCATATGTTTACATTTAAGCAACATTACTATCATAATACCTACATCATTTTAATTCTGGCCCAAACTCAGTTATGTCTTACACTCAGAAAATCTGTCTGTATTCTGCTTCCCTTCAAGAATAAATTTTATATGCAGATCAGACAAACGCACTAATATTTAGAAACAGCGTAATAATCTCTTTCAAGAAAAGTGGGGAACAAGTCTGAGAAGCATAATAAAACTGCTCCTTAGACTTTGAGGCAATGCAATGATGTCACAGAGTAAGAGAAGGGAGGCAAGTCAAGGATAAACAGAAATTCTTAAATCAATATGCCTTTTTTACTTATATACTGTATCAGCAAAGTATGTGAGGTAAATTAGTTTAATTTCACAGGAGGAAGGGAATTTAACAAAATAGTTGCATTAATACTCATGTGTCATGGGGAGGTAAAAGTTACAATCAGCTTCTACTACAAAGCCTTATTTAAATACTTGTAACTTTGACTTGAAAAATTAGATTGGCCTGAAAACTGCCAGATCTTTCAGTAAGTGTTTTCACAAAGTGTGAAGAAAACTTGTGAAATTGCTTTTGTAGGTCATTACAAATTATTCTGATATGAAACTGAATTTAGTCTAAAATATTTCCTTCTAGGGCAATAATGGCTTGTTTCTAGTCTTCAGCCTTCTTTGAAAACACATGCATGGCTATATTTAAAGAAAACTTAATGTAATTAAGCAAAGTTGTTAATCTTTGCTATGGATAGGTTAAGGGCCAATTCCGCTCCATTTATTTCAGTGGCAGTTATGGGACCAATCCTGTTCTCACTGACATCAACAGAAGTTTTTAACTGAGCTCAGTAGGTGCAGGATCAAGAACAAAATTGCGTGTAAATATGTTGCTCCCTTTTATTTGCCTACATTTTAGAAAGAACATAGGGTCAGTTCATTAGGTTAGTTCAGACAACAGCTAATTTAATGAGCTGAGGACCAACAGTACTGTCCCTTGCTTGAGCAGACAGAAGTGGAAAAAGTGGGTAGATGTAGAAATGACATATGAGCTCCAGTCTGGCCAACCTTTTCATATTGGAAGGTTGAGTCTGGTACGTTCCAAAACAACAATTTGTTTGTAGCTTCTGTTCTGAGTCAAACCTTGGTCATAACATTCTCTAACAATTGTTTGACTGACAGGTTCTGGTTAACATGCTACAGAAGTAACTAAGGTAAAACATGACTAGGAGAAAACCTGGACATACCAAAACTAACAATATTTCCAAATGTTGCTAGGGTACAAGATGGGAAGCAAGCACTGAACTCAGAGGCAGTCTTCCTCCCCACCCCAAACAGAGAGCTGAACATTCCAATAATTTTCCTCTCCTGACATCTTCTTCCATAAGAGTACATTGCAACAAAAACCTCACATAGGCAAGAATTAGATAGATCATTTTTCAGAATGAATAAGCACTGCACCACAGGATCATTATGAAAGGGATGTTACTGCAAAGTTCTCGCACACAGCAAGCTTCACTCAGTATTCCCAGAAGATGCTGGATCTGAATGTGATAGGTCCGGTCTGAGAAGCAATCATGGGGTGGTTGTGTGGCAGTATTGACATTCTCAACATGAATTTCAGCTTCTATGAAACAATGGCCACATAGATATGGCTAGCAGGATGTTAACAGAATAAAAATATAGGGGCCGGTCCTTCACCCTTCAATAGGAGTAGGATCGAGCCCATAACTATGATTTTGGGAATATCTTACAGTAAAATTGTACATAACACTTCCAGAATAAGATATCTTAAGAAAGGCTCATGTCATTTTTTTTTAAACTACTACTCCCCTGCGCTCCTCAGAGCATACACACTCATCCCTTCAATAAGTGTAGTACATGTATATGGTTGCTGAACTGTTCATCTTCCAGACTGATCTGATGTACCAAATTCTTTTGTATCCGAGCCAAAATGACGACTTCATGAACATATAAGTTGGGAGACCTGTGACATTCTTCATTAAAACTTACTTGAGATAAATCATATTGTGCAATATGATTTATCTCAAGTAAGTTTTAATGAAGAATGTCACAGGCCTCCCTATGCAAGGGGGATAAAAATCAATGATTTTATGGGAGGGGGAAACTGATTTGATTTAAATGGATTGTTTTATTTTGTTCTTTAAATTACAAGATGTTTTTCTTTTTAAAAATAGACCACTTTAAAATGAAATCCAAATTTAATACAAAATATGTTAAGGGATGGCCCTAAACTTATTATAATCTTTTAAGCAGTTAAATAAAACCAATATATTGAAGACTGCTTCTCTATATAAAGAAAGTTAAAGGCTGCTTTTTTATAGGAAGAAAGAATGAGGAGAAAAACATCTAACTTCTGAGATCAAGCACAATAGGTCATGTTTGTATTAAGGGCTTGTCCTGTGGGGGAATGAGGGGCTGTGCTACTGGGTGCAAAAGTCATCACAGGCGTTGAGACTTAGCCTCTGACTCCAGGAGACATCATCTTGTATCATTAGGATCATCCACTGAGCCCACCTGGGCTCATACTCCTATTTTATAGGGTCTCCCTACCTGAGCTCTGATGGGTTCAGTTCTCAAATTATGAATATTTAGGACTCCATCCACAAGGAAAAACTCTCTACCTCTTAGAAAAACACTGATAGGCCCAGTAACTATCAGCCCTTGCTTCTGGATGGTTCTAGGCACTTCGTGAATGGCCTTGCTCAGTCTCCTTACATGTTTACACAGACTGATACACAAACAAACAGAAATCCATTAACTTCTCCAATAACTCCCTCTCTTTCTCTCTAAACAAATAAAAGACCGCAGTGCAAAGGCACATGAGTTACAAAAGCGAAAGTCTTGGATTGTTGTTCGTTCTTTTGTTTTTCTGGGGGTAGGGTGGGGATGTGGCAGAGGAGTTATGTAACAAGGGAGAAGGAGCTGTGTGTGAAACCAGCAAGGAACAACACTGATGTCCAAGCAGCACAATCTGGGAAGAAGGGGCAATATTCTTCAGAGTGCAGCCTCTAGTATTGTCAACGACTGGGAACTGGAGGAAAAAACTGCCTTAGGTTCAGGTCACAAATACCACCCTATCTGGGAATATTTTCAAGAAAGTCCTGTACTTCTAGGTAAAAAAGAAATGTGCACCAAATGTGAACAATGGAACAAATGTGAATAATAAAGAGATACAAGGCCTGGCTATCAGAATGAAACAACATTATGAAAAATGCTCCTCAGAAAGCAATGACTTTGAAGATGATGACATGGACATGTCTGAATTATCTGGGTCAACTGGTTAGTAAATTTATTATGAACCAATCTTAAGGACTGCCTACCATGTATTGCTATGCTAGTAAATGATGACTTAGATTATTGTCATACATTTGTGTTTGGTGTGGATTACTCTTACTTATTAATTTAAAAATGTTTCTGTTCAAAATATAATTGGTATGTTAGTTTGTTGTGGGAGGATTTATGAATTAAATTTTCACTGTTACTACTGGACTTCTGAAATGATTTTTTAATTGCTCAATATAATCAGGTTTCAGAGTGGTAGCTATGTTAGTCTGTATCAGCAAAAAGAATGAGGTGTACTTGTGGCACCTTAGAGACTAAACAAATTTATTTGGGCATAAGCTTTCATGGGCTAAAACCCACTTCATCAGATGCACGGAGTGGAAAATACAGTAGGAAGATATATAGATATACACACACAGAGAGAACATGAAAAGATGGGGGTTGCCATACCAACTCTAACGAGACAAATCAATTAAAGTGGGCTATTATCAGCAGGAGGGGGAAAAAACTTTTGTAGTGGTAATCAAGATGGCCCATTTCAAACAGTTGACAAGAAGATGTGAGTAACAGTAGGGGGGAAAATTAGCATGGGGAAATAGTTTTTAGTTTGTGTAATGACCCATCCACCCACAGTCTTTATTTAGGCCTAATTTGAGGGTGTCCAGTTTGCAAATTAATTCCAGTTCTGCAGTTTCTTGTTGGAGTCTGTTTTTGAAGTTTTTTTGTTGAAGAATTGCCACTTTTAGGTCTGTAATTGAGTGTCCAGGGAGGTTGAAGTGTTCTCTGACTGGTTTTTGAATTCTTTACATCTGATTTGAGTCTATTTATTCTTTTGTGTAGAGCAGGCCTGCACAACATGCAATCTGCGGGGGCTCACTAGGAGTGATGGTGGCATAGGGTCTGAGCAGAGAGTCTACATATCCGGATAGTCCTTCAGTGAGAGTGCCAATTCCAGAGGTAATGAGGCGTCCAGGATTTCCAGGTTATGCCACCAGCACTCCCAGCTATCTCCGTGACACCACTGATTTCCTGAGAAAACTACAATGCATTGGTGATCTCCCAGAAAACACCATCCTAGGACTTTTCAGCTTGGAAAAGGGGAGACTACAGTCATTCCCCTTGGAGCTCAAAGTGGGGATCTACTTCTTCGCCATTAACTACTGGGAGTTGTTCATAAATTAATGGCTATTAGCCAGGATGGGTAAGGAATGGTGTCCCCAGCCTCTGTTTATCAGAGGGCGGAAATGGATGGCAGGAGAGAGATCACTTGATCTTTACCTGCCTCTGGGGCACCTGGCATTGGCCACTGTTGGTAGACAGGATACTGGGCTAGATGGACCTTTGGTCTGACCCAGTATGGCCGTTCTTATGTTCTTAACAACCAGGAGAGAGACAAGGGAGGCTTTCATCCCCTTTTGGCTCAACTAGTTGGCATTCAGGGCAAAATTTGCAGAAGTTTTTAACTTCTTCATGTAAGCCAAGACAAAAGAAGTGATCTAAGATCCGGGCCAAAGTCTTCTCCTGTCCAGGTGTCTCGTGGAGGGGATGGCATGGGCCAGTCGCAAAACATCTCATTGATGCAGCTGAGGGATGAGGAGTTGTGACTGAATCTCCCTGTCAGATGGTCTTTTTCCAGCCTACAGTCATTCCCCTTGGAGCTCAAAGTGGGGATCTACTTCTTCGCCATTAACTACTGGGAGTTGTTCATATGCACGACTCAAGGTCTCATCCTCCCTCTGTCTTTCAAAAAGTCTGCCTCTCTGGTCAGTAAATCTCCCTCCTGGAGTGGGGTACATATTGCTTCCTTGTTGGGAGGATCTTCTGGTGGCACTGCCTCTTGGCTGGAACCCCCTTGCCCAGGGTCCAGTTCTTCACCCACTCCAGCCATCGTTGCAGGCCGGGAGTCCGCATCTTCCCTGGCTTCCTCGAGGGTCTCAGGGGCTAGTTTACATCCCCTTAATACATTGGAGAATTGCTCTCAATCCTGACCCAAGATCACTGGTAGGCTATGGTTGGGGCTAGTCCCACTGCAAGGGGCTTCGTGCTCTCCCCAATGAGAGAGACCTGTACCTGGGCACTGGGATAGGGTTTAATTTCCCGATGAGTGCATTGCAGGAAGATGGTCTCCCTGGGGGCTTCAAGGCTGGGGACCAAGTTCTCCCACTTGGTCTGCCCACGCCCAGGGTCTACTAGGCCTATTATCTAGGTCCAATTTATTCGTACAGGAACCATTACCTTTGCTGGGGTATGCTCTCAGGCACGGCTCTCTGCTGTCTACACTTGCCCATAGCTGCACTCCATATAGGGGTATTCTTGATAATGGCGACCCTGATGCCCACATGATAAATGGTTATCCACAGGACTGCCAGACAGGAGCTGGGCATCTGGCTCACATTAGGGGCTTGGCCCCCTCGCCCTTCCTAGCATTCAGGCAGGGGAGTCCATTGAGGTCCCCAGGCTTTTTGTTTGGGCTGAGGTTGGAAGGTTGGGGGGTTCCCCCAGGCTCCCAGCCCCGGGCTTGAACGATGGCTGGTGCCCTGATAGGCTCGGGCCTCGGATAGCACCCTGTCTATTTTCAGGCTTGCAGGGCTGGGTTCTCTCTTCTGTCTGTCCCTTGGTGGGAGGCGATGGCTCAGGTATGAGAGTTAGAGCTGTCTCAGCTGCCAAATAGTTCTCCATCAATTGCACGGTATCTGTAAGCAAAGCAGGTCAATGTCTAAGCACCCAGCCCCTATCACTTCTTGGGAGGATTTGAGCAAACTGCTGCACCAGAATGAGTCACCTCTACCTCTGGTCCGAGTTTCTGGCTTTGGCCACCTTCAATACAGGTCTCAGTTTCTGGGTGATGATACAGAGTCGGGCTCCCAGAGGGTACCTCTCCCCCTGGAACCTCTGGCAGAAGGTCTCCTCCATGATATCAAAGTAGTCCAAGATGGCTCACCTGGGTGTAGTCCTGGGCAGACTCAGCATCCAACCCCTGATATGTGGCCTGCACTGGCCCCATCAGCTATGGTGCCAGTAGGTATGGCTTATTGCTGCCGTTCCTATTGTTGGACGCCTAAATCTTGAACCAGCTGCTGCTGCTGGGTAGCCATTTGCTGCAGGAACTGTTGCTGCTGCTGGTTGTCCATCACCCATTTCAGCAAACATTCTAAATCCATCATGACCGACCTACCAGACCACGTTGTTTTAAATAGGGCTGGTAGTCAGTCCTCCCTTCTCTTGGGGTAGAAAGGTGCCTGTGTTCTCCACCAATTTCTAACCATCCTCAGTTGGGGGTTTGTCAGGAAGCATGGCCTACTCGTCAGGGTTATAACCCATGAACAGCAGAGGGGTGTTGGTATGGAAGCCCGGGCTGTCCCACTCCACAAGGCTCCAACCCAGGGCCCTTCGGGACTACCAGTGATCTGGAAACCAAGGCTGCTTAAGGCTGCCCTCCCTGTGTCACTTCCTATCTTCCTCCCGGCCCTGGGCCAGGTCAATCCAAGGCTTTCCCCTGCTGGGGTACTCCACACCAAGAAAGTAAAAACAGATTACCAATGTCCAGGGTTCATATGTGGGGAAAAGGGGAATGCTTCTCTCTCTGACTGTTTCTAGGGTGGGTCCTCCTTTCCTCCAGGGAGGGCCCTTTGTTGCAGTTGTTCTAGAGATTTGGCCTTCCTTCTGCTCTGTGCTGTTTTTGAGCTGCAGGTTGCAGGTCTGCTCTTTTCCAGGTCTGCCACCAAATGAGCTGTTTCCCTGTGTTTTAATTCCTCTACCAGATGGAGCATTTGCTACAGGTGTGGTGTGGTGGGGAAGAATGGACTCAATGTAATTCCTTAAGCCCTTCTTGCCCAGCGTGGGGTTTGTACACCCCATCACACATTTAACAGTGGTACAAACAGCTGCAGCAGAAGAAATCTCATTTACAAGCTCATTTTTTTTAAAGCAGTGCACTGAATAATATCTAGTGAGTGAGTATAACTTTTTTACCATTTTGTTTCAGGGTCCAGCTAAGATATAAGAGGTCCATCATGTGCAATGTCTACAACTTCCGAGTCATCTGCTGGTACTGTCAGCAGTGCTGGAACTAAACGTATGTCAGACAGTAAATTACCTGTATCAAAAAAACAAAAAATACAACCCCCCCCCCAAAAAAACACGACTTTCTTCATCATCCAGTAAAACCATGGATGAGTTCAAAATCAGAACCAGCAAATTCCAGCAAGACTCCAGAGATTAAAAGATTCCTCAGTTCATTTATGCAACAAATTCTCCCTTTCATCTTGTTCAGAACAAACATCACATTGACATGGTTCAATTGTTATGACCAGGCTACATTGCACCTGGCAGAGCAGACTTTGCTGGAAGTTTGCTGAATGAGAAGGAAGTCGAACAGTATACAAAAAACATTGACAGGAAATTTATTAATCTGATAGATGGAATGATGTGCACAATGATCCAGTAACACGTGCTGATGTGACAACAGAAGCTGAGCTTGTCTATTTTACAGAAACAATTAACACATCAGGAAGTGCCCAAACAGCAGCATACTTGTAGCAGCAGTAAAAACTCTAACAAACTGAACAAAAATTGAAGTGTCAAGTGCACAGCTCTGTCACAGAAATGTTGCAAATGTAGTAAAGATGAGAAGAAATCTAGAAGAAGTTAATGAAAGGAACCTGAAACTTATAACATGTAGGTGCAGTTCTCATTTCATGCATCTTTTAGCCAAAGACTTAAGTACAACTCAGGAATAAAGGAAAAATATTGTTGAAATTGCCAAATACTTCAGCTTCACTGAATCACGCAAGAGGATCCAAACCAATTCTCCAAGATGTATGATAGAATTCCTTGGCTGACTGGTTTGAGCTATTTATTAACAACTAGCCTATTCTGAGGCTAATTTATGAAGAAAATTGTGACTGTGACAGAATGCTGGGAATCAAGAGCGGAGTCAGCACTCTGATCACTTAAACACCAATTAACTCCCCCAATGTGGCCCTGACTGTGCCTATTTAGTGGATTAGAATGGACTGAGGAGGATTAACATCTTAGTCCATTAATGCAGAGGGTGGAAGGCAGCACAGGAAGAAGTTCTGGGGGGAGAAAGGCAGCTAGCAGAGCCAGAACCAAGAAGAATCTCTGGATGGAGAGATCTCATCCCTTTCCTCTCGACTCCTTTTGTCAGAGGAACTGACGTTGTAAGCGGTGTGATGTATGGATCAAAGATTGCTGGAAAGACCAATGCAAATAAACTACATGTTGGTGATTAACAACTGAAGATCTGCTAATAGGCGGTGTAGACTGAGAAGACAGGAGTGGGACCCCACCCTGCACAGTGATAAAAATTGATGGAACTATCACAGCCAAAGTAGTCAACATCAGACTAAAGAGAAATGTAGAAGATAAGCTGAATATACAGAAATTATTTCCATAGCCCTGGACAAATTGCAGAGAGATTGCTGATGCTGTTGATATTTGGAAAGAACTTCAAGAGACACTACTGGCACTGATAGAGTGCACAATGCAAGAGCAACAGTGGGAGAATTTCAGAAAATCCTTAGTCTAATAAGGCAATGGAGGTGAGCAGCCAAGAACCATAGGTCTGCAACCAGTGGTATAAGGGCTTCCAGCTCCCCATCACACAGCTAGGAGATGGAACACCCACCTCTGCCAAGTTCAAGTATTGTGCTCTTCTGCCATTTTCCTTAAATAGCAAGGCTTTATGACATCTGCAAGTTAGACACTCCAGTTTTCAGCTGACAAATATATCGGAAATACAACTGCAAAAGAGACTTAGCTAGTGAACCAGTAAACAGCTTTCACCAGGAGTAAAGTTTTCCAATGACTACTCCTAGATTAGCTATCAGAGAGGAAAAATATCAGTCCAGAGCAAGTCCCCAGTAAAGCATAATTACAGTAGCTTTCTCCCCACTCCCCCCACTTTTTACTTTTCTTCTTCTATCCCTTTTATTTCATATGAAATTTTTCAATATTCTTTGGCACTGGTCATGCTGACAAAACAATATTTGTCCTAATTCTAGACAGATATTTCAGATAAGTAGCTGAGAGACTGCACACCTAACCCAATTGTCTTTGGGTCATTCTTTTGGCATTAATGGGTAATATATATCAATAATTTTATCAAACTCAGCTGCATGCATGTAACTAAAAATGTATTTTACTATGGCTACCGTGGTTGGTGCAACAGACACCTCCAATTAAAAGAAGCTTTTAATGTCAAGTTTTGTGGCAGCACATTGACAAAAGAAACTGCAAACAAGACAGCAATCAATAATAACCTCATAATAGATCAGCCGGGATTTGGCCCAGACAGTCAAAGTCGATTTATAATGAAGTGTAATTGATCTTTCTCCTGCTGCAAGTGCTGTCCCAAACTGCCAGTGTAAGAAAACAAAGCTTCTGCATGTTACTTATGTATACAACGAGTACTTGTCACCAATACTTCTCCTTCTTAGAAAAGACAAAGTTCAGACTAAATCTGTCTGATGCCAGTGATTCATTCGGAAAGCTTGTTTTCAGTATCTCACTAAAAGAGTAAAAAGTAGAAATCATACTTACAAGCCAGGCAAAATTCCAATTCTCCCAGAAAACAAGTTTACATTAAACATTCTGTGCCCCATAGTGCCTCTGAGATACCACCCTGCAGTGGGAGTGGTGCAGAGGGTATCTTCAGAGGAGAATTCCTTACTGTGCTCAATACTATGGAGCACATCTGCTGCTACACCACACTGGTGTTTACAGCATACTCCTTCTGTGTGAGGGGAAATAAGGCCATGACCCCTCCTTCTCGATGTCTCTTCTGACCCCCCTTGGGGGGGATGTCTTATTCCAAAGGAGAGTTATGAAAGGAGCATCCCTTCTCTCTGAGGAGTAGGGGGGACTGCAGTTGTGTCCCCCTGATGTGAAGGAGCATGATGGAAGCGGCCTCTTTGCACTGATTCACCCTTGAACCTGATGGAGAAATAGCACATGAACTGGTCTTACATGTGCAGTGTCCCAAAAATGAAGAGGAAAAAAGTAAAAACAATCAATAGTACCAAGGTAATATAAAATTTATCAAAACAACAAATAATCCTCAAATTCTCCACTAACAAGTTTGCACGTCTCTCAGTTCACTATGAACAGAACATTTAGGAAAGACTAAGGATGGAAAACAGAGCCAAGCAGATGCTGCTTCCACATCTCAAACCTGACATCCTCTACATACAAAGACACTAAACTCCTTTTAAAACTCAAGAGCCATTTCTCCCTACTTCACAAATTCTTTCACTGACACCAAATACTTGGCTTCTCAGGGAAAGAATGATAAATGAACCAGCCTATTCTGTGATATCAGATTGTGAGTTAAAGTTGATGGAAGGAAACTGCTGAGTAAAAGGTAGCGATTAAAGAAGCGGGACGTAAACTTGGGGATGGGAAGGAAAATATCCCAGGTCTTCATACAGAAGCAGAGAGAATGGCCTTTTTTAGAAAAAATTAATAGGCCCAACACAGTGTCACCTTTCAGGCTGATGATGACAGAACAGCAGTGCAAGTAGGCCGGTATGGCGTACCAGCAAGCAATTTATAGCCGGTACGGCGTACCAGAGGAGAGGGCTGGGGGGCAGGGCTGGGAGTTCTGCTCCTTTCCCTGCTGGGAGGGCAGCAAGGAAAGGAACAGAACACCGGCAGCTCCTCCAGTGGCTGTATTGCCTGCCCCCAGCCTCTCCCCT
>NW_027052739.1:174730-188194 GCF_011386835.1 Chrysemys picta bellii | reverse complement strand
GGGGTTCTCCAGAAAGGGGTGACCCAGAGGCAGAGTGTGGGGGTATTGCCAGGGGGCAGCACCCCAGATAAAAGGGCACTGGGTCTGGGAGGACACCGGGGCCTGGAGAAAAGTGGGACACCGGCATACAGAGGGCGCTCCGATGGCGGGAGAGCTAATTCCCAGAAGGAACCAGCAGGAGATGCCGCACAGGTGAGTCCCGCACCTTTACAGGGAGCCTATACAAGAAGGATGGGCTCCACCTAAACCAAAATGGGACCAGATTGCTGGCATTCAACATTAAAAAGGTTGTAGAGCAGTTTTTAAACTAAGGGCTGGGGGAAAGCCGACAGGTGAGGAGCACATGGTTTGGACATCCCTTAGGGGAGGATCTATTAATAGAGAATCTCTATGTCTTAGTGAGGATGAGAGGATGGAAAATGATAAAATACAGGCGAAGTCTGATCAGAAACAGTCAAATAAAAAAAGAGTCCCATTCAATTACATCATGTAATGGCAGACAGCTAAAAGGAGACAAGTTTATTAAAGTGAACTAGAGTACCTCGTATTAAATGAGGATATTGATATAATAGGCATCACAGAAACTTGGCGGAATGAGGATAATCAATGGGATACAGTAATACCAGGGTACAAAATATATCGGAAGGACAGAACAGGTCGTGCTGGTGGGGGAGTGGCATTATATGTGAAAGAGAGCATAGAATCAAATGAAGTAAAAATCATAAATGAATCAAACTGTACCACAGAATCTCTATGGATAGAAATTCCATACTCTAATAAGAATATAGCAGTAGGAATATATTACCAACCACCTGCCCAGGCTGGTGATAGTGACTGTGAAATGCTCAGGGAGATTAGAGAGGCTATTAAAATAAAAAAAATCAATAATAATAATGGGGGATTTCAATTATCCTCATATTGACTGGGTACATGTCACCTCAGGACACAGGGATGCAGAGATAGTTTCTTGAAACCTTAAATGACTGCTTCTTGGAGCAGCTGGTCCTGGAACCCACTAGAGGAGAGGCAATTCCTGATTTAATCCTAAGTATAGCATAGGATCTGGTCCAAGAGGTGAATATAGCTGGACCGCTTGGTAATAGTGACCATAATATAATTAAATTTAATATTCCTGTGGCAGGAAAAACACCACAGCGGCCCAATACTGTAGCATTTAATTTCAGAAAGGGGAACTACACAAAAATGTGGAGGTTAGTTAAACAGAATTAAAGGGTACAGTGCCAAAAGTGAAATCTCTGCAAGCTGCATGGAAACTTTTTAAAAACACTATAATAGAGGCTCTACTTAAATGTATACCCCAAATTAAAAACATAGTAAAAGAACCAAAAAAGAGCCACTGTGGCTAAACAACAAAGTAAAAGAAGCTGAGAGGCAAAAAGGCATTCTTTAAAAAGTGGAAGTTAAATCCTAGTGAGGAAAATAGAAAGGAGCATAAACACTGGCAAATGAAGTGTAAAAATACAATGAGGAAGGCCAAAAAAGAATTTGAGGAACAGTTAGCCAAAGACTCAAAAAGTAATAGATTTTTTTTTTTTTAAGTACATCAGAAGCAGGAAGCCTGCTAAACAACCAGTGGGGCCACTCGATGATCGAGGTGCTAAAGCAGCACTCAAGGACGATAAGGCCATTGCAGAGAAACTAAATGAATTCTTTGCATCAGTCTTCACGGCTGAGGATGTGAGGGAGATTCCCAAACCTGAGCCATACTTTTTAGGTGACAGATCTGAGGAACTATCCCAGATTGAGGTATCATTAGGGGAGATTTTGGAACAAATTGATAAATTAAACAGTAATAAGTCACCAGGACCAGATTAATTATTATTAATTTTTTATAATAATTGTATGGTATTCACCCAAGAGTTC
Organism: Chrysemys picta bellii; assembly: GCF_011386835.1. Classification (NCBI taxonomy): domain Eukaryota; kingdom Metazoa; phylum Chordata; order Testudines; family Emydidae; genus Chrysemys; species Chrysemys picta. The sequence goes on along the minus strand of NW_027052739.1, from coordinate 186,310 downwards.
TGAAGGAACTCCAATGTGAAATTGCAGAACTAGTAACGGAACAATTGCTGAGCTGTGTGTGTGTATATTGGGGGTGGAGGGAAAGACTTTGTATGGCTTTTCTTCCTACCCAACCTGCACGCAGGACAGGATTTGGGTTTGGATGTAGATCTAAAAATAATTCCCAATGTCTGGAACTATGCCTAGAAAGCATGCTAGATGGATTCACTATAATAAATAAAATAAAGACTCTTTGGTTAAAAGGACTATTTAGGGCAACCTACTTCATATGTCATTATTTGTATAAAAGATAATACTTAATCCTTCCCAACAGGGATAAAACTCTATATCTCCTTGGCTTTTTGCTCTTGCCATCAAGGTACTTAAATAAACAGCAGTAGTGCCACCAGGCGCCTTCTTTGGGAAGTTGAATAGTGTTGCTCAACCTGTCATATGCTGTTACCTCACATACCCTACTACATAGCCTGTCTTCTGTCATCTTTCCTGTTGCTCTGTAGGATGTGCACAGGATGAGCTTCACTGAAAACTGTCATCCAGCTAACCCAGCGGTTGGCTGAGATCAACATATGAAAGAAGAGCAAGCTGAAGTGAAATGGTCGCAAGACCTAGATTATGCTTGTTAGCAGAGTGAAAGACTTCAAAGAGTCTGAAGCCATGGTGTCTCCAATAGTTTCTACTAGTCAAAGGCACTGACCCACAATGTGTCAAGTCAGTCTATGGTTTAGGAGTGTTCACATAGCAGCGTCCATGACAAGTGAGAGTTTTAGGACCTGCCCTTGATAATACATGCCTGGATTACTGCAGTGCAATCTATCTGCACTAGAAGACACCAGTCCTAAGAAAACTAAAACTGGCACAGAATATAGCTTCAGACTTCCTTAGCAACACAGATCACTACAAGCACATTATATCTCTACTAAGCTCATTTCACTGGCTTCCCACTGAATACCACATCATGTATTTATTTTCAAGGTGCTTAGTGGTTTAAGCCCAGAATATCTAAAAGAACCAGAAACAGTATGTGGCCAAACCAGCATCATCAACTCTGCATCTCTGTCACAATGGAAATGTCTATGCAGAGGTGCAGCTCATCTGTGCAGGGGACAGAGCCTTCTCGGGAGCTGGTCTAGACCTGTGAAACTCACTTTTGCAGGAATCTTCAAGAATCACTTCAAACCTCACTTTCCATTCTAAACACGCAGAACACTTCTTTGAACTGACCTTCACAAATAAAAACACAACACACACACACACACACACACAAATTATCCCCCTAAAGAGAGGATTAGGGAAGCAACCATCTGACAGATACTAGTCACATTGTTTAAGGCACTACTGGAAGGTGCTTAGAACAAGTACCGGACTAGAACCAAAATTTCAACACTACCCCTATCTTAGCCAAGAGGAAGGTTCCTTTTGGGTCACTTAGTAGGATCTGCTGCTGTCAGATCACAAATTCTGTTCTCAGCTAGGTGATACGCAGGATATATGGTGAGTTCAGTTGGCAGACGAGACACTCCACTCTTTGGATAAGTCTGTGCCAATATCTGGCCACCGATTGCCAGACAACTATACCTTCTCTTATGTCACTCTTTCTCCTGTGTTGTCCCTCTAAGTCATTAACTATTCCACTTGTGGCTCATCTTTCTCACATGCTTTCATGCCTTCTGAGTCTAAAACCCCTATGCATAATCTCCCACAGTCCTATATTTTTGAATATGTCAACCTAAAGGCCTGATCCTCCTCTCACTGACTTCAATGGTGCAGGGTAGAGCCTCTAGGTTTTAGCAGCCCAAATAGCAAAGCACATGGAAAAAGCCTGCTTACTTCCTTAGCTTTATTGATCTACAGCATTTTACTATGAATAGAGTGTTGCACCCACTAAAGTCTATACATACTTTTAATAGTCCAGAGCATCTGAAAATTATTCCAGTGCATCTTATTTACTGTAACATGTTTAGATTTCCATAGATTAATGGACTATTTTTGGAAGATGTTTCCATGACAAAGGAGCTGGTTTCTACCAAAGGATGGTCTGGGGGAAAAATTGGGCTCCATATCTCCTTTTCCTTCCCATCTCCTCTAAAGAAACAGGAATAAAATTGACATTCCCATTTCATCCTCCTGGAAGGCTTCTTCATAGACAAATGGATAATCCCTTTATACTTTACAACAGAAACTCCATTTCTCCCACTTTCCTAAATGAAGATGGTAGAATGGCTACCCTTTTCTATTCCCCTCTCTTGAAATACAGTCTCTTGCAATACATACTCTAGCTTGATGAATAAACTTCATGAAGGTTTGTTGGTTTTTTTTTTTAATTAAATTGAAATAAAATGAATTTGTTTGAGTGTAGAAGAGTGGACCTATTGCTGGCATGCCCCCTCATGGCCAGGTGTGGCATAGCAGACTAGCTTATCTACCGCACCCTCCGGACAGCTGTTCCAGCCCTACAGAGGTATGCCTTTTGTCATGACAGAGCAAGCTGGTCAGATCAGTTTGAGTTTCTCCTCTTCCCGTGTAACAGAAAGTCCCACAAAGAAAAATCCAACAAATAATTCCAAGACCTTGTGTCAGGCCTCTAGCCTCAGACTCTGGCTATAATGATCCTTACCTTACCCTCTGGCTTCAGCACTTCATAATCTCTCTATCTTCGCAGGCTCCACCACCTCTCCAGATTCATCCTTCTTTCAGGGCAGGAGCTCGCAGCACCTCCAAAAAATCCCAAATGAAAATACAAACAAACTGTTTTTTCCTTCCTTGGGCTCAAATTTTCATCCCTCTTAAGTTTTCCCTTGGCTCCATTCCTCACTCGAACACTTCACTTCACTTCCTGCCTGGGGATCCAAATCCTGCCTTCTTGTCAGGGCTCATTGCTGGAGCTTGCTTCACACCATCTCTCCTGGCATCTTGCCAGCGTTCTCTACTCTGGAGAGGATCCCAAGGCCAACTCTCCACTCTGGGCTCTCTCTTAAATCCTGCCACTCTCTCTTCTGCCAAAAGAGGAACTGCAGAGTTCTCTCCATGCTATCCCCTTCTACTCGGGACTTCCTCTTTAATTGGGCCTGGCCCACCTCCAGGTGACCTAATTGAGCTCTTCAGCTCTATTTAACTCTTTCAGACCCAGTGTGGATATGCACCCCATTACAGTGAGAAAGAGATTGTATAAGAATGAAAATGGGAGGAGGCGACACACAGCTCCAGACTGCTGGCACATGGTACGCATACATAGGCAGAGGACAAAGACTAGGTAGGGAGAAAGGAGCAGTGATCAAATTCTCTTTATATTTTTAAAACTCCCAAAAATATATTAGAAGGGCTGCACCTGCATTTGATTTGTAATGGGGAAAAACTGGCAGCAGCTGAACATGTGGTACCCACAACCTTTCCCCCTACCCCCCAACGTGTGACTTAAATGTTAAGGATGAAGTCATGCTCCATACACAGAAAATGCCTGCCTGGAGGACAGGAATTTCTGCAAGGTTCACCTCACACAGTCCTCCATGGGTGGGTTGGTGGGAGGGGTTGCCTACCCCAACCCTTTCCTTTGTAGTAGGCAAAGGGTGATACCCCCTCAACTGCACGATGTCTTGAGATCTACTAGGAGAATCTTACAGATTTCAGGTCACGTGCAGAAGTCCATTCCATTGCCCACTTCGCCCTGGGCCCCTGTTACTCTATGAGAGCATGAGACTCTCTGGAGCCATGAACTCCCGATGAATGCTGCACCACTGAGTGCAGTCTTACTATGCGGAGAGGCAATCATACTGATGAGATATTATCCCTTCTACTCCATGAGGCAGGTGCCGAAGAGCCTCTGCAGGAGTAGGGAGTGGGGAAGGAAAATGTCATGGAGCAGCTGCTCTCCTTTTCCACATCCCTCTCTCTCCCTGCCAATTTCCATTAGTTTTGGCTGCCCTCTGCTCATGGTAGCAGAGGACGAGCAAAAAGTTCTTCACACTTAGAAAAGATGAAGTTATGGGGACACGATCAAGGTCAGAAGTTTGATTTACTGGTTATAATCTGGATTATGTAGCTCATGAATAGATACAGTACTTTTATCTATCTGCTCTATTAGTATGAGCAGGGAGTGTACTTGTAATCAGGGCTGTATATACACAGGTGCCAATCAATATAATGCCTTTAAGCATACAGTAGCCCCATAATCTTCCAAGTCAGGCATGCCATTACATACAATGGGACAAATTCTACCTTTAATTCGGTGACTTCAATAGAGTTTCTCTGAAATTACACTGTAAAACGGAATAGAATTTGGTCCTATACATGCAATTGGTTGTATGTATAGCATAGTAGATATCTAACAGTGCATTATAACTATACAGAAAAGCCTTGTTTGTAGGATATAATTATATCCAGAGTGACATGGGATATTCTTCCCTATACTCATAATTGAAATGCATATAAAACTGGCTTCTGAAGTCCCAAGTAAGGTGCTTGCTTGCACATTTCTACATACTGCCTGCATATGAAGACACCGCAAGCAGGCACATTGAAATAAACTGTTGTATATACACATATCTGTAGTCACAATCTCAAAATAAAACTTCAGTGTTTTATTCCTTATAGAGAACATTATACAGCCTAAAACAAATCTGTGCAACCTTCTTTTTTTTTTTTTTTTTTTTTTTTTAAAGAGAGCACCCAAACACCACCGAAGATATAATCATTTGAAAGACACTTGCAACAAGTTACTAAAATATTTAAGGTCAATCAAATTTTAGTCCTAATATCATTACCAATGTCTCTTGAAAGGTTATAACTTTTACCAAATAATTTAATTTTATCTATTTTCAATATTATCTACTTAAGCATCTAGTTTCCTTTTATGAGAGAAACCTAAACTTTTTTATTTAAAAAAAAAAACACAACCCTTTATACTATCTCTGTTATTTAGTGTATTATTCACCCTATCTTTTACACTTTAAGCTCTTTGGCATTATAGGAGAAATCATCTGCTACACACTTGCATCAAGCAAAAGCAGATTCGTAAGCTCTGCCCTTAATCTCTCAGTTTTCTTCCAATTAAAAACAATCTTTCCCCAATACTCTAATTAATACTTACACATTAAAATATTAGGCATTATAGCAGAAATCATCTGTTATATTCTTGCATGCAGCAAAACTAGGTTCGTAAGCTCTTGCCCTTAATCTTTCTTTCAATTTTCTTCCATTTAAAAACAATCTTTCCCCAATACTCTAATTAATGCAAATGATATTCGTGATTAGTTAGTATTATGCTAATCTGAGCCCCAAATTTACCTAAATCTGCATGGTGTTGTCTGAGTACCAGATTGCTTTAGGTTTCTAAGTAAAATTACATTAGCCTGCCAGCTGTACAAAACAACATAATAGAGTAGAAATCCGAGCAAATAATCAAGATTACATTAGTTTTGTTTCTTAATGAACAACTGTTTGCATTAGGGATTACAGACAAATTATGGTTTTCCTCTCTGTACCCAGGCAGCCAGGCATCTGTTGAGAGGCTTCCTTTTTTCCTGACGACCCCTAAATAGATTGAGAGCTAAGGCAGTGAGAGAAGAGTCTAATATTTCATGTAATTGAATTTGTTCCATTACGAAGCAATCATCACTCTGAGGCCCACTGCTAACCCTTAAATTTCTCTCTTCAGCCACTTTCTGGAATGCAGGAGAATATTTTAGAATAGGTAACAAACACTGTGCTTCTCCTCTCATCGCGTAAAAGCAAATTACGTACCTTAGAACCGTACCTGTTTGCAGTTACACTTTAGGCCAGTTTCCAAACCTGTGCTCTTGCAAATCCTACTGCTTGTTTGGCACAGTTGGAATGCCACCAGTAAGGATTATATACTAACATGGTATTTCTGACTGAGACCTAATAGTCTATGTTAACAGTGAACTTGCAGAAAAAAGTAGCCATCCAGACTTTGGCTTCTGTTCCATGTTACTTGAGCCATATGAAATTGGGGGCTATAATGAAATCCTTGTATCACAATGACTGCTAATCTTTAAAGTGTAACAAATGAACACCATTTCATGGATGTGTGTGAGATTCAGCAGCCCAATGGCTTCAAGTTTGTCCCTGCTTCATGTCAAACTGCTGTGACATGCTTGTTATTCTTTTCTGCTTGATTTAATTATTCTCCTTGTGTACAGGTTTACTCATTCTTCAATGCCCTAATCTCGTCTCCAGAACTCACACTGTGACAGCTCATTACTGTTGGTAAAAAATGTAGGACGCTGATAGGAAAAGAAAGGCTCTGATACATTTGCCATTGTATATAGAGACATTCTGATTTCAAGATACAAGTAACGAGTTAATTGCAAATCAATCTGTGGAGTGCAGAATGGTAAAGGACTGATAAATCAGGCAACACATGTTGAATGACAGCACCAAGTAGCAACAGGGAAGTTTTGGACAACTTGCTTTTGTGTGTCAATCCCTATATTGGAATTATGATCACATTTTGCTTAAACAGAAGTGTCAAACACATCACAAGTGCTATTAAGGCACACTGACACTACCTGTTGTGGAATTTAAGAGGCCTGACAAAGTTAAATATAATTCCCTAAAAGATTAAACTAAATAGTTATAGATATTTTTAATAGCAGGTTATGGAATGTCAGCTGACACTATAAACTAACTCGTACATTTTTATTTTACAACCAATAATGCACATTCCTGACCGTATCACTTTTCTCTTCAGGTGCCCATTGCCATAGGAAAACAGTCCCCTAAATACTACTCTTTACATGATGACAAATTGCAATTAAATCTGAAGCAAAAAGTGCTTCTCATTTGCAGCCTCTGTCAAATGTCATTTTAAAACTCCATTTCTGTTTCAGTAGCACATTATCTAGGCTATTATGTTATGAGAATTTGTGAATGATTGCAAAAAACGTACAAGTGAGTTTTTAAATATTTCTTCAACACTGTGGGCCTGATTCTCCTCTCACTGATACTGAGTTTACAACAGTGTAAACCCCTATTATCTTTGTTGGTGGTACTCCTGAATTATATTGGTGCAAATAGAACAGGAGTACTTGTGGCACCTTAGAGACTAACAAATTTATTAGAGCATAAGCTTTCGTGGCCTACTGCCCACTTCTTCGGATGCATATAGAGTGGAACATATATTGAGGGGACATATATACACACATACAGAGAGCATGAACAGGTGGGAGTTGTCTTACCAACTCTGAGAGGCCAATTAAGTAAGAGAAAAAAATTTTTTTGAAGTGATAATAAAGCTAGCCCAGTACAGACAGTTTGATAAGAAGTGTGAGAATACTTACAAGGGGAGATAGATTGAGATCTAAATGGTCCTTTGAATGTTGCCTTAAAACTAATTTAGATGAGGATGTCTCCCTCCGAGTGAGCGAGACTTGTCAGGTCTGGACAGTATTGCTTTCTGAAAGTGTGCAGGGATTGTGAAAACTTAATTAAAATGTTAACAGATGAGCCACTCTTCACACAAGATACTAAGAAACAACCTGGAATTTCCAATAGCCTTTTGCTACACTATCACTTGAGATATCTGGAACTGTAAATAGGAGATAGAAAATCTCAGGAACCACAAAACATAAAAGAAAAATCACATTATAAGGCAAGAAAAGTCTAAACTTTATTTAAGAATATGAGACAGTGAAAAAATTAAAATGTCTGCTTAGTAAGATACATATTGATTAGGTAAGCACAAGGAAGGAAAATCTAAGTAAATGGCACTATGCTGGTGAATGTAGCTGTTCTGCTGATTCAAGGCAGATTGATAGATTTACTAATTCATTTGTGAAGACACACTACCATACTGTTTGTCAGCCAAACACCTTATGATATAGTGGAAAGTTCACATCTGTATGAAATGCTCACTGTACTAAATTAACCGCATTGTTCACAAAAAGCTAACACGTCATCAACATTAACACAGCCACTTGAGTATGTGTAAGCTAGTTGTTTTAATACAGTTAGTATATAACTGTGGTTTGTATTATATAACCCTTTTAAATGTCCTTGGGTACTATTACAATAAATAGGAAAAAAGCAACTTTATTCATTCTAATAATAATAAATACTGTTACAGTGCAGTTTTCTCTATAGCTTATTTAGGTAGCATTATTCACCATAACTTCTGGTTGCAAACTTTGTATTAGTTATTTTCCCCACACAATTATTGTAAGCCAAGCTACACATAAAATCAGAGTAAGACTGATGGCACAGGGGATTCGTATCGGCAATACAGTGCTGGTAAATAATAACCAAGTCATTTCCACTTGATGGCTTAATAACACTCCAGGTGAAACAAATTTCTGGTCTAAGTCCAGGTTCTAGTGGACAAATGTCCACATCCCCAAAACATCATCATAACCAGCAGCCACTGGCAGGGTCAGAACCAAGGACTGAAAATTCATCATGGTGGTGAATCATCATGGTGGGTCACTACAGCGCATCGTTGAAGCTTATTGACATGGCTGCGCGAGGGAAGCTTGTACTGCCATTGCCTGCACTATAGATGTTCTGTGGATGGATTACTTCAGTCTCCAGGACAGATCCATCCAGTATCTCTAGCAACCACTAAATACACCCAAGAAAACACACAAAAGCATAGCCATTGGTCTGGCCTAGCAACAGTGCTCTGCAATCATGTTCTCACTTCTTGGATTGACAAGGTCCAGTTGTGCTGTGAAGGCCTTCAAACTCCTGGGAGAAGACTTTTCAGTCAGAATGATGGTCGCTCAATGACAGTCCTTGATGGCATTTGTAGAAGGTGATAGAGAGAGAAGAAGAAGAAAAAAGAAGAGGCTCTTCAAAGGCCCAATGGGGACATGGAATCTCCCCTAAGGAAAAAGGCACATAGAACGCTCTTTTTGAACAATAGAAGTAATTGGTGTTAAGTTGGGCTGATGGACAATTTACTGTTAATTTTAAAGCTTTTCCCAAGAGGCATGCCACAATTTCTTAACTTATGAACAGAATTTTCCCATTATATCATGAACTACAGATGTTACCAGGAAAGGGAGAAAATGGAATAGACAGCAAAATGGGGGAGGGGGCAGAAATAGACAAAATGAGAACTTTAGCATGAGCTCTTCTTTGCTCACTGCCTCACTCAGGGCAGAGAGGGAGATTGTGTCACAGAGTATTATTGCAGTAGTTTCCAACAGCCACCCTCATCCTGATATGGTCATGCATATGCTTCCATACTCCAACTTTGACCTGCAGAGGTACCTGCAGGAGTCACACACAGAGTTCTCTCACACTGGGAATGGAAGGTGTTAAGTATTGCTCAAGCAACCTTGGCAGCAAGGATGTTCTGGAAGGCAAAATCCTACCAATCTTCAAGTATGGTGTGATAGCCCTTCAATGGATTTTGCAACAATGTTTAACTTTGCTTTGAGGTAGCAGAGTGCTGTTTCCCACGTAGCCTGGAGATCAATTTTATTTTTAATGAAAGGTTCAAATAGTATTTCCTGTTGTGGTTAGCTAATGGGAAATGTTAAACTTATTATAATAAAGAAGTGGCAGTTTCATCCCAGAAGGATATACATTTAGGACCAAATGTATTATTTACTAACTCAGAACAAATGGAAATGGGTGTAACTTTTATTTATATATATATATACACACATATATATATAAAAATCACATCACAAAGAAGTTCTATCTTTCAGCACCAGGTTAGGGTAACTTAGGTCATGTCTACATTACAGGGGAAATTCGATCAAAGCTATGCAATTTGAATTACATGAATAGCATAACTCAAATCAACATAGCTTAGATCTACTTACCAAGGGGTCCATACTACGCGATATCAATGGATGACGCTCTCCCATCGATTCCCCCTACTCTTCTTGATCCGGTGGAGTCAGGATGACCAGAGGGCAAGTGTGAAAAATCGGGGTGGGGGTGGGGGGTAATAGGTGCCTATATAATAAAAAGCCCCCCAAATCAGGACTGTCCCTATAAAATCGGGACATCTGCTCATCCTAGCTGGAGTACCGGAGTCGACGGGAACGCAATCTGTGGTTGATTTAGCAGGTCTTCACTAGACCCACTAAATCAAGCACTGATGCATTGATGGCTGCTCCTCAATCCTGCCGGTAAGTGTAGACAAGCCCAGAGAAGCATTCCAAATGCTGAATTGGGTTGGTTGAAGAGTCACATATTAACAAAAATGCCCTGGGTTTGATCCAAGATTTGTGTACTTTTAAAATGCTTGTGTGTGTGTGTGTATAAGGGTAAGACATGCACTGTGTTGTGTGTACAATTCTCACACTAGCAGATTAAGAGTAGTTTTACATTATAGTTCTTCCACAGGCAAACCCCTTCATTTGTTCAATTTACTTACATTGGTTTGATATGAACCCTAATCAAAAGTCCAGATTCAAATGTCTCTGACCTTAGGGAAAATCCTGGTCTAGATCTGGGCTTTGTGGCTACAGTCTATCTCTATGTCTTATACAGTATTTATATTCCTTCCATGTAAAATGTAATATTAATTGGGATTCCATGGGAATTGAATTGTAGTTTAAAAGGATACGAAAATATTTTCCCTCTTATTACTTAATACCCCTTGGAAACTTGACACTGAAATCGGCTTATTCAAATAATTATGCCATTGCACATACACGGTTTTGTCACTATAGGATTGTTCATGGCTGCTGGGGATCCTGGAACTGATTTTGTGTACACTTGGAGGTGGCGGTGATGGTGGGGTAACAGACAATATTGCTTTGTTTAAAAGAGCACATACTTTAAAAAAAAATCAAAAATTCAAAAGATTTTTACAAGCAGAGAAAAAATAAGGATGGTCACATTTTGGACCTACTAACTTGACCATGCCCATTTAAAAATATGTAATTATGTATTTTTATTTAAAATTCAAAAATTGCCCTAGTGAAACTTGAAAGATTGCTTAGGGTGTAGCTATATAACTGCACAGACAGGTAGAGTTGTTGGTAATAGGTGTAAGAGAAAAATTATATCCAAATTATTTTGTTTGTAGAGATCTGGAGTAACACACTATTTGTACTAAATGCAATCTGTATAACTATATCCTCTCTACCAGTATGTTCTAATTTAATACATGCAATATCAAGTGTAGTCAATACTCAATCACCTACTACTTCTAGCAAGTACTTTTAAAGCAACATTTTTTTGAATCTGTGCCACTGTACTACATACACATGAAATTCCAGTGTGCTGGAATGCATCAGATTAGCAATTTCACAAGGTGTGATGGGTCAAACGTGGCAAAAATTCACCAAAATCAGACTCTGAAAATTGGGGTGCAGAGAGGGGAGGGGGAAATGGGGTTAAGGCAGAATTAGGGGCAATTTTTTAAGAAAAGAACTCTGGGATTGTATGTGAGGATGTATATGATAGAAATAAAATGGGCTACTTAGAAACTTGTCCCAAGACAAAGTGCAAGGCCCAGATCATTTAGTCTATTTGATCATGCCTTATTCCATTAACCAAAGCAAACCTACATACTATAACAATACACCACAGAGAGCAAAATACTCCTTCAATTATTCTTTATGAACATCCCTAATGATGAGGTCTACACTCTCCCTTAAATTG